>NW_027211777.1:42500-57500 GCF_022749685.1 Semicossyphus pulcher | reverse complement strand
TAACAACTCCACTGTGCCTGCAAGCCATCACATAACTTGTGCCCAAGCCTGAAGAAGACCTTTTCAGGTCGAAACGTCGCGAGGGCACATTTGATTTCAGTTTATTTTATTCAATTTATTTAGGGAGTTTTTTTTATTTATAGATTTTATTTAAAAACAATTTGATTTAATTTATTTTATTACAAAAACACAACTTTAAAAATTGCCAGTCACCATGAGCTGGGCTCATGATGACGGCTGGACGACAGTGCGGTACGGGAGGAGGGATGGTCGCCCCCGCTACCGCACCAACGACCCAAGACCACCATACCCTGCAGGGTCATCCTGGGGGCGAGAGAGAGGGGATGATAGGGGGATGGACAGAGCTTTTCCTGTCTTCCCGGCTGGGAGACAGGTTCGCTTCCCCTATCCTAACCGGCCAGTGCCTCCCTCTGGATTTCCTTCTCGTACTCGCGCCCCTCCACCACCATCAAGATATTGGGGACCCCAATCTCGATCTTTTGCCTCTGTGGTAAACCAGGCCAACCCCAAACCGGCTGGTGGGGGTTATGGTTCTAGGTTTTATGGCCAAGGAGCGGCTCCAGATAATCAACGGCCAGCTCCAAACAAACAACGCAGGTATTTTCCTGCAGCCAGAACCCAGCAGCTACCCCCTACTGATCCCAAATTTGGCAGAACGGTGCGCAGGATACATATGGTGATCAAAATGGTGCACCATCTCCAAAATGTGACCCCGAGACCTGGAAAACCCGACCCACAGATGATTTCCAGGATGGTTGACATCTTGGGGACTATGATCAAGCCAGCTGCTCCCACCCCAAACACGGTGGATTTGATTGTTGGAAACGCAAAAAACTGGGGACACAACACGCTGATCATTCTCCAGGACCACTATCAGGCTGGTTTGGACAGCATGTTGGAAGATCTCTCCAAGGATTTGGATGAAGATTGGAGGACTGCCTTTGAAGTGGCTACAAGGTGGGCCAGGAAGAACTTATCCCGCATAAATCAAGACGTCATTGACCATGCGGAAGCGCTGATTGCGTCTTGTGGGGAGTCGGTTAACCGCGCAACCGGGCCAAACATTGGGTCAGCAAAGCCTGCGACCACAACGGACCAGCAAGGGGATATTGCGCAGAGGACAACGGGAAGACGCAGAACAGGAGTGGTAGCTTCTGATGTGCAGTTCCTTGAGGAAATTGTGGAACTTACCCCTGATCCTCAACCTGTCGCTACAGCAACACAACAACGAGGAACAATGCACACAACAGCACAGGGGACATCAACACAACAGCAAGGAACAAGGCACACAACAACAACGACAACAACAGAACAAGGAACACCAACGGGTTCCTCCAAGCGCACAGTGGCCATCATGACTGATCCTGGGCCAGACCACTTGTTGGAAGAGGAGGATAAACAACTGGAGGACCAGGAACAACTGGAGGACGAAGGCCTTGCCCCCGAACCTCCGGCCGCCGATTCTCCCAAGGAACAAAGAACGCCACGGTTGTTCCACAAACCCGAGGAGCTCATAGCAGACCCGGATGTAGCAGAGGGTGAGGATTCTCTCCTGCTTTCGGACTTGGAACAACAGGATCAGGACCAAACGGCAGTGATGATACCCCAAAATGCTATACAGGTCACAGCTCAAGTCCATCAACACCCTCCTCCAATACAGGATGCCCTAAGTGAGCAGGACATTCCAGATGACCTGATGGTAAGCCAAACCTCGACACCCAAACCCGTCTCTTACAGGCCAACCAGGCACATTACTACCGATCGGAAAATGGTTGATTGGGGTTTGACGGTTTCCAAAAAGTGGCTAATCATTGGGGATTCAAATATTTCCAGATTGCCTGCACATTCCATTCCCGATCTGCAAATGGACAGTTTTCCGGGAGCTAATTTCCGGCATGCACATTCCATCCTGTCTAAGGTAACAACCCAGGTTACGGTGGAGAAGGTGATTCTTTCTTTTGGCTTGAATAGTCGATCACAAAAGGCCAAAGAAACTGCCATCAAACAAATGCAAGCAGCATTCCGGATGGCTAAGAAGCAGTTTCCATATTCTGAGCTGTGGATCCCTCTGATTAATCACTCCACTGGGTTACCGCTCAACGAGCAATTGACTCTCCAGAAGCTCAATGCCCACATCTCCAGAAATATGCCGTTTATTGATCTTCTGGATAGAACGAAGTTCAATACGGAGAGAGATGGAATTCATTGGACAAGAGACACGGCTCAGGCAATGTTTGACCATTGGGCCTCAGGGTTAAACTTAAAGGCCCCATAAGCCTTGTAGAGGCGGGGCATGAGGGGTCACAACCCCTTTTATCTAAGAATGTTATGATATTGGCGAAGAACTTCCGACCCACTCAGACACAATTAGACCTTTTAAATAAAGGACTGACTTTTATTCCAACCACAGATTTAGGTAAAAACCAGAAAAAACAGTTACAACTAGACATCGGAATATATCACAGGAAAGTTCAGTTAGCAGCATATTTTAATAACAATGACAGGAAGGAACTACCACCATTCACACCCGCATCCTATTGGACACCACCATGGGATAAATTACCTGAAGAAATTCATTCGTTAATTAATAAAGACAATCAGGATTTTAATAAATACTTTAAATTTCATAGAGAAAAACATAATCTAACAAAAGAGGAAGTTGAAGCATTACTTGAACTTAAAAGGGACAGACATATAGTTATAAAACCCGCAGATAAAGGAAGTGTAGTGGTGATTCTAGGACGGGATCAATATGTTACCGAAGTTCTTCGTCAATTGAGTGATACATCATATTACAAAAAATTACAGGAGCCAGTTTATTTAAAAACAATACCAACAGTTCATGCAATTATAGATACATTAAAGGATAAAAAGTTCATAAACAGTAAACAAAAACAATATTTAAAAGGGGATAAAGAACCTAGAGAAAGGCGATTTTATATATTGCCCAAAATTCATAAAGATCCCCAAAAATGGACTGTACCGTTTGAGATTCCTCCGGGCAGACCTATAGTGTCTGACTGTGGTAGTGAGACCTATCAAACAGCGGAATATATTGATCATTTCCTAAACCCATTATCAGTTACTCACCCTTCTTATGTTAGGGATACGTATCATTTCATTGACATTGTTAAGGGTTTAAAGATTCCGCATAATTCATTGTTTTTCAGTATTGATGTAGATAGTTTGTATACAAATATAGATATTAAGGCAGGATTAGCAACGGTTAAAAAAATATTCCAAAAGTATCCGAATCTTGATAGACCTGATGAAGAAGTATTACAATTATTGGAAATTAATTTAACTAAAAACGATTTCATTTTTGATGGAGAATTTTATTTACAGATTAAAGGAACAGCGATGGGTAAAAAATTCGCCCCAGCGTACGCTAACATCTTCATGGCAAATTGGGAGGAAGAGGCTTTAGCTAAATGTCCTAAGAAGCCTTTTCATTACCTGAGATACTTGGATGATGTTTGGGGTGTTTGGTGTTACTCAAGGGAAGATTTTGAAGAATTTATGTTAATTTTAAATAGTCATGATCCATCTATTAAGCTAAAATATGTCATTGATGACAAATCAATAGATTTTTTGGACACTACAATATATAAAGGACAATCTTTTGAGTTAAATGGTAAGTTGGACATCAAGGTATTCTTCAAGGAAACGGATACTCATGCTTTGCTTTTCAAGACAAGTTTTCATCCAAAGCATACTTTTAAAGGTTTGGTAAAATCACAATTATTACGTTTTCACAGAATTTGTACACAACAAACGGATTTTTGGTTAGCTGTCAAGATTTTATTTGGGGCCTTGAGGAAAAGAGGTTATTCCAGATCATTTTTAAGACATTGTCTTAAATCTTTTAAGGAACAGAAGCAACAAACTGATAAACAAATCATTCCATTGATAACTCAGTTTTCATCAGTGAGTAAAATTTTCAACAGGGTCATTAAAAATAATTACAGTACAATTATAGGAAGTACAGAGATATTGCAAAATCATCAAGTTATTTCTGCATATAGAAAAAATAAAAATTTAAAAGATCATTTAGTTAGGGCAAAATTAAAGCCAATACAAGAATTACATATAGAATCTAAGTTAAACTCTTTTTGTTCTTTGAGATACATAAAAAATAGAGTTAATGATACATTGTTTAAAATCACACAAGAATTTACGCCACATACCACAAACTGTGTTTATGTTATTTTCTGTGCCAAATGTGGTAAACAATACATTGGAGAAACAAGAAATTCAATTATGACAAGAATGTGGCAACATAGATATAATATCAACAATAAGAAGGAAATTCATACTCCCTTAGTTAGTCATTTTATTTTACATGGGTGGCAGGCAGTAAAAGTAGCAGGAATCCAAAGTAATTCATCATGGACAAACAAAGACAGAAAAAACAAGGAAAGAAAATTCATTTATTTACTTCAAACAAAAGAACCGTTGGGACTTAATATAAAATATAACTAAGGATAATTAATCCCAATTAGGGTAAAAAGTCAGAGCAAAAATATTGAAATGCATTATCTGAGGGCCCCCTAATCCCAGATTTAATGCCTAACCCTAACCACAAATCTTGTGGTAGTTTTCTTTTAATTCTAGCCCCGTATCTTTTTCCTAACCCTAACCACTTTCCCTTTCCCCAGTCCTAACCCTAACCCCCAGTCTTAACCCTAACCCCAACCCCAATCCCTAACCCTAACCACTTCCCCTTTTCCTAACCCTAACCCCTAACCCTAACCCCCTTCCCTAACCCTAACCACTCCCCCTTCCCCTAACCCTAACCTTAACACTCAAGCATAAAAACAATTCATTATATATCATATAGTGACAATTTATATTTAAAACACAACCCATAATTTAAGAATAACATAATTAAAATAAATAATTTAAGTATATATTATAAAAAACAATTCATTAAAATCAAGTACATTTAATAATACAGTTAAATTCATGAAGGGATTAAAAACTATTCGGCGGAAAAGGGGTTAAAAACAGCAAAGTTAAAAAAGCCAAGTTAAAAAAGCCAAGTTACAAAGATTATCATTTTGCCAATTCGTTAGGGGCTATAAATACAAGGGAAAAGGGAGCAGTCATTTCATTCTTGCTCTGGCTTTTGAAGAGATAACAACTCCACTGTGCCTGCAAGCCATCACATAACTTGTGCCCAAGCCTGAAGAAGACCTTTTCAGGTCGAAACGTCGCGAGGGCACATTTGATTTCAGTTTATTTTATTCAATTTATTTAGGGAGTTTTTTTTATTTATAGATTTTATTTAAAAACAATTTGATTTAATTTATTTTATTACAAAAACACAACTTTAAAAATTGCCAGTCACCATGAGCTGGGCTCATGATGACGGCTGGACGACAGTGCGGTACGGGAGGAGGGATGGTCGCCCCCGCTACCGCACCAACGACCCAAGACCACCATACCCTGCAGGGTCATCCTGGGGGCGAGAGAGAGGGGATGATAGGGGGATGGACAGAGCTTTTCCTGTCTTCCCGGCTGGGAGACAGGTTCGCTTCCCCTATCCTAACCGGCCAGTGCCTCCCTCTGGATTTCCTTCTCGTACTCGCGCCCCTCCACCACCATCAAGATATTGGGGACCCCAATCTCGATCTTTTGCCTCTGTGGTAAACCAGGCCAACCCCAAACCGGCTGGTGGGGGTTATGGTTCTAGGTTTTATGGCCAAGGAGCGGCTCCAGATAATCAACGGCCAGCTCCAAACAAACAACGCAGGTATTTTCCTGCAGCCAGAACCCAGCAGCTACCCCCTACTGATCCCAAATTTGGCAGAACGGTGCGCAGGATACATATGGTGATCAAAATGGTGCACCATCTCCAAAATGTGACCCCGAGACCTGGAAAACCCGACCCACAGATGATTTCCAGGATGGTTGACATCTTGGGGACTATGATCAAGCCAGCTGCTCCCACCCCAAACACGGTGGATTTGATTGTTGGAAACGCAAAAAACTGGGGACACAACACGCTGATCATTCTCCAGGACCACTATCAGGCTGGTTTGGACAGCATGTTGGAAGATCTCTCCAAGGATTTGGATGAAGATTGGAGGACTGCCTTTGAAGTGGCTACAAGGTGGGCCAGGAAGAACTTATCCCGCATAAATCAAGACGTCATTGACCATGCGGAAGCGCTGATTGCGTCTTGTGGGGAGTCGGTTAACCGCGCAACCGGGCCAAACATTGGGTCAGCAAAGCCTGCGACCACAACGGACCAGCAAGGGGATATTGCGCAGAGGACAACGGGAAGACGCAGAACAGGAGTGGTAGCTTCTGATGTGCAGTTCCTTGAGGAAATTGTGGAACTTACCCCTGATCCTCAACCTGTCGCTACAGCAACACAACAACGAGGAACAATGCACACAACAGCACAGGGGACATCAACACAACAGCAAGGAACAAGGCACACAACAACAACGACAACAACAGAACAAGGAACACCAACGGGTTCCTCCAAGCGCACAGTGGCCATCATGACTGATCCTGGGCCAGACCACTTGTTGGAAGAGGAGGATAAACAACTGGAGGACCAGGAACAACTGGAGGACGAAGGCCTTGCCCCCGAACCTCCGGCCGCCGATTCTCCCAAGGAACAAAGAACGCCACGGTTGTTCCACAAACCCGAGGAGCTCATAGCAGACCCGGATGTAGCAGAGGGTGAGGATTCTCTCCTGCTTTCGGACTTGGAACAACAGGATCAGGACCAAACGGCAGTGATGATACCCCAAAATGCTATACAGGTCACAGCTCAAGTCCATCAACACCCTCCTCCAATACAGGATGCCCTAAGTGAGCAGGACATTCCAGATGACCTGATGGTAAGCCAAACCTCGACACCCAAACCCGTCTCTTACAGGCCAACCAGGCACATTACTACCGATCGGAAAATGGTTGATTGGGGTTTGACGGTTTCCAAAAAGTGGCTAATCATTGGGGATTCAAATATTTCCAGATTGCCTGCACATTCCATTCCCGATCTGCAAATGGACAGTTTTCCGGGAGCTAATTTCCGGCATGCACATTCCATCCTGTCTAAGGTAACAACCCAGGTTACGGTGGAGAAGGTGATTCTTTCTTTTGGCTTGAATAGTCGATCACAAAAGGCCAAAGAAACTGCCATCAAACAAATGCAAGCAGCATTCCGGATGGCTAAGAAGCAGTTTCCATATTCTGAGCTGTGGATCCCTCTGATTAATCACTCCACTGGGTTACCGCTCAACGAGCAATTGACTCTCCAGAAGCTCAATGCCCACATCTCCAGAAATATGCCGTTTATTGATCTTCTGGATAGAACGAAGTTCAATACGGAGAGAGATGGAATTCATTGGACAAGAGACACGGCTCAGGCAATGTTTGACCATTGGGCCTCAGGGTTAAACTTAAAGGCCCCATAAGCCTTGTAGAGGCGGGGCATGAGGGGTCACAACCCCTTTTATCTAAGAATGTTATGATATTGGCGAAGAACTTCCGACCCACTCAGACACAATTAGACCTTTTAAATAAAGGACTGACTTTTATTCCAACCACAGATTTAGGTAAAAACCAGAAAAAACAGTTACAACTAGACATCGGAATATATCACAGGAAAGTTCAGTTAGCAGCATATTTTAATAACAATGACAGGAAGGAACTACCACCATTCACACCCGCATCCTATTGGACACCACCATGGGATAAATTACCTGAAGAAATTCATTCGTTAATTAATAAAGACAATCAGGATTTTAATAAATACTTTAAATTTCATAGAGAAAAACATAATCTAACAAAAGAGGAAGTTGAAGCATTACTTGAACTTAAAAGGGACAGACATATAGTTATAAAACCCGCAGATAAAGGAAGTGTAGTGGTGATTCTAGGACGGGATCAATATGTTACCGAAGTTCTTCGTCAATTGAGTGATACATCATATTACAAAAAATTACAGGAGCCAGTTTATTTAAAAACAATACCAACAGTTCATGCAATTATAGATACATTAAAGGATAAAAAGTTCATAAACAGTAAACAAAAACAATATTTAAAAGGGGATAAAGAACCTAGAGAAAGGCGATTTTATATATTGCCCAAAATTCATAAAGATCCCCAAAAATGGACTGTACCGTTTGAGATTCCTCCGGGCAGACCTATAGTGTCTGACTGTGGTAGTGAGACCTATCAAACAGCGGAATATATTGATCATTTCCTAAACCCATTATCAGTTACTCACCCTTCTTATGTTAGGGATACGTATCATTTCATTGACATTGTTAAGGGTTTAAAGATTCCGCATAATTCATTGTTTTTCAGTATTGATGTAGATAGTTTGTATACAAATATAGATATTAAGGCAGGATTAGCAACGGTTAAAAAAATATTCCAAAAGTATCCGAATCTTGATAGACCTGATGAAGAAGTATTACAATTATTGGAAATTAATTTAACTAAAAACGATTTCATTTTTGATGGAGAATTTTATTTACAGATTAAAGGAACAGCGATGGGTAAAAAATTCGCCCCAGCGTACGCTAACATCTTCATGGCAAATTGGGAGGAAGAGGCTTTAGCTAAATGTCCTAAGAAGCCTTTTCATTACCTGAGATACTTGGATGATGTTTGGGGTGTTTGGTGTTACTCAAGGGAAGATTTTGAAGAATTTATGTTAATTTTAAATAGTCATGATCCATCTATTAAGCTAAAATATGTCATTGATGACAAATCAATAGATTTTTTGGACACTACAATATATAAAGGACAATCTTTTGAGTTAAATGGTAAGTTGGACATCAAGGTATTCTTCAAGGAAACGGATACTCATGCTTTGCTTTTCAAGACAAGTTTTCATCCAAAGCATACTTTTAAAGGTTTGGTAAAATCACAATTATTACGTTTTCACAGAATTTGTACACAACAAACGGATTTTTGGTTAGCTGTCAAGATTTTATTTGGGGCCTTGAGGAAAAGAGGTTATTCCAGATCATTTTTAAGACATTGTCTTAAATCTTTTAAGGAACAGAAGCAACAAACTGATAAACAAATCATTCCATTGATAACTCAGTTTTCATCAGTGAGTAAAATTTTCAACAGGGTCATTAAAAATAATTACAGTACAATTATAGGAAGTACAGAGATATTGCAAAATCATCAAGTTATTTCTGCATATAGAAAAAATAAAAATTTAAAAGATCATTTAGTTAGGGCAAAATTAAAGCCAATACAAGAATTACATATAGAATCTAAGTTAAACTCTTTTTGTTCTTTGAGATACATAAAAAATAGAGTTAATGATACATTGTTTAAAATCACACAAGAATTTACGCCACATACCACAAACTGTGTTTATGTTATTTTCTGTGCCAAATGTGGTAAACAATACATTGGAGAAACAAGAAATTCAATTATGACAAGAATGTGGCAACATAGATATAATATCAACAATAAGAAGGAAATTCATACTCCCTTAGTTAGTCATTTTATTTTACATGGGTGGCAGGCAGTAAAAGTAGCAGGAATCCAAAGTAATTCATCATGGACAAACAAAGACAGAAAAAACAAGGAAAGAAAATTCATTTATTTACTTCAAACAAAAGAACCGTTGGGACTTAATATAAAATATAACTAAGGATAATTAATCCCAATTAGGGTAAAAAGTCAGAGCAAAAATATTGAAATGCATTATCTGAGGGCCCCCTAATCCCAGATTTAATGCCTAACCCTAACCACAAATCTTGTGGTAGTTTTCTTTTAATTCTAGCCCCGTATCTTTTTCCTAACCCTAACCACTTTCCCTTTCCCCAGTCCTAACCCTAACCCCCAGTCTTAACCCTAACCCCAACCCCAATCCCTAACCCTAACCACTTCCCCTTTTCCTAACCCTAACCCCTAACCCTAACCCCCTTCCCTAACCCTAACCACTCCCCCTTCCCCTAACCCTAACCTTAACACTCAAGCATAAAAACAATTCATTATATATCATATAGTGACAATTTATATTTAAAACACAACCCATAATTTAAGAATAACATAATTAAAATAAATAATTTAAGTATATATTATAAAAAACAATTCATTAAAATCAAGTACATTTAATAATACAGTTAAATTCATGAAGGGATTAAAAACTATTCGGCGGAAAAGGGGTTAAAAACAGCAAAGTTAAAAAAGCCAAGTTAAAAAAGCCAAGTTACAAAGATTATCATTTTGCCAATTCGTTAGGGGCTATAAATACAAGGGAAAAGGGAGCAGTCATTTCATTCTTGCTCTGGCTTTTGAAGAGATAACAACTCCACTGTGCCTGCAAGCCATCACATAACTTGTGCCCAAGCCTGAAGAAGACCTTTTCAGGTCGAAACGTCGCGAGGGCACATTTGATTTCAGTTTATTTTATTCAATTTATTTAGGGAGTTTTTTTTATTTATAGATTTTATTTAAAAACAATTTGATTTAATTTATTTTATTACAAAAACACAACTTTAAAAATTGCCAGTCACCATGAGCTGGGCTCATGATGACGGCTGGACGACAGTGCGGTACGGGAGGAGGGATGGTCGCCCCCGCTACCGCACCAACGACCCAAGACCACCAT
Source organism: Semicossyphus pulcher (assembly GCF_022749685.1). NCBI lineage: Eukaryota > Metazoa > Chordata > Actinopteri > Labriformes > Labridae > Semicossyphus > Semicossyphus pulcher. The sequence goes on along the minus strand of NW_027211777.1, from coordinate 46,876 downwards.
ACCCTGCAGGGTCATCCTGGGGGCGAGAGAGAGGGGATGATAGGGGGATGGACAGAGCTTTTCCTGTCTTCCCGGCTGGGAGACAGGTTCGCTTCCCCTATCCTAACCGGCCAGTGCCTCCCTCTGGATTTCCTTCTCGTACTCGCGCCCCTCCACCACCATCAAGATATTGGGGACCCCAATCTCGATCTTTTGCCTCTGTGGTAAACCAGGCCAACCCCAAACCGGCTGGTGGGGGTTATGGTTCTAGGTTTTATGGCCAAGGAGCGGCTCCAGATAATCAACGGCCAGCTCCAAACAAACAACGCAGGTATTTTCCTGCAGCCAGAACCCAGCAGCTACCCCCTACTGATCCCAAATTTGGCAGAACGGTGCGCAGGATACATATGGTGATCAAAATGGTGCACCATCTCCAAAATGTGACCCCGAGACCTGGAAAACCCGACCCACAGATGATTTCCAGGATGGTTGACATCTTGGGGACTATGATCAAGCCAGCTGCTCCCACCCCAAACACGGTGGATTTGATTGTTGGAAACGCAAAAAACTGGGGACACAACACGCTGATCATTCTCCAGGACCACTATCAGGCTGGTTTGGACAGCATGTTGGAAGATCTCTCCAAGGATTTGGATGAAGATTGGAGGACTGCCTTTGAAGTGGCTACAAGGTGGGCCAGGAAGAACTTATCCCGCATAAATCAAGACGTCATTGACCATGCGGAAGCGCTGATTGCGTCTTGTGGGGAGTCGGTTAACCGCGCAACCGGGCCAAACATTGGGTCAGCAAAGCCTGCGACCACAACGGACCAGCAAGGGGATATTGCGCAGAGGACAACGGGAAGACGCAGAACAGGAGTGGTAGCTTCTGATGTGCAGTTCCTTGAGGAAATTGTGGAACTTACCCCTGATCCTCAACCTGTCGCTACAGCAACACAACAACGAGGAACAATGCACACAACAGCACAGGGGACATCAACACAACAGCAAGGAACAAGGCACACAACAACAACGACAACAACAGAACAAGGAACACCAACGGGTTCCTCCAAGCGCACAGTGGCCATCATGACTGATCCTGGGCCAGACCACTTGTTGGAAGAGGAGGATAAACAACTGGAGGACCAGGAACAACTGGAGGACGAAGGCCTTGCCCCCGAACCTCCGGCCGCCGATTCTCCCAAGGAACAAAGAACGCCACGGTTGTTCCACAAACCCGAGGAGCTCATAGCAGACCCGGATGTAGCAGAGGGTGAGGATTCTCTCCTGCTTTCGGACTTGGAACAACAGGATCAGGACCAAACGGCAGTGATGATACCCCAAAATGCTATACAGGTCACAGCTCAAGTCCATCAACACCCTCCTCCAATACAGGATGCCCTAAGTGAGCAGGACATTCCAGATGACCTGATGGTAAGCCAAACCTCGACACCCAAACCCGTCTCTTACAGGCCAACCAGGCACATTACTACCGATCGGAAAATGGTTGATTGGGGTTTGACGGTTTCCAAAAAGTGGCTAATCATTGGGGATTCAAATATTTCCAGATTGCCTGCACATTCCATTCCCGATCTGCAAATGGACAGTTTTCCGGGAGCTAATTTCCGGCATGCACATTCCATCCTGTCTAAGGTAACAACCCAGGTTACGGTGGAGAAGGTGATTCTTTCTTTTGGCTTGAATAGTCGATCACAAAAGGCCAAAGAAACTGCCATCAAACAAATGCAAGCAGCATTCCGGATGGCTAAGAAGCAGTTTCCATATTCTGAGCTGTGGATCCCTCTGATTAATCACTCCACTGGGTTACCGCTCAACGAGCAATTGACTCTCCAGAAGCTCAATGCCCACATCTCCAGAAATATGCCGTTTATTGATCTTCTGGATAGAACGAAGTTCAATACGGAGAGAGATGGAATTCATTGGACAAGAGACACGGCTCAGGCAATGTTTGACCATTGGGCCTCAGGGTTAAACTTAAAGGCCCCATAAGCCTTGTAGAGGCGGGGCATGAGGGGTCACAACCCCTTTTATCTAAGAATGTTATGATATTGGCGAAGAACTTCCGACCCACTCAGACACAATTAGACCTTTTAAATAAAGGACTGACTTTTATTCCAACCACAGATTTAGGTAAAAACCAGAAAAAACAGTTACAACTAGACATCGGAATATATCACAGGAAAGTTCAGTTAGCAGCATATTTTAATAACAATGACAGGAAGGAACTACCACCATTCACACCCGCATCCTATTGGACACCACCATGGGATAAATTACCTGAAGAAATTCATTCGTTAATTAATAAAGACAATCAGGATTTTAATAAATACTTTAAATTTCATAGAGAAAAACATAATCTAACAAAAGAGGAAGTTGAAGCATTACTTGAACTTAAAAGGGACAGACATATAGTTATAAAACCCGCAGATAAAGGAAGTGTAGTGGTGATTCTAGGACGGGATCAATATGTTACCGAAGTTCTTCGTCAATTGAGTGATACATCATATTACAAAAAATTACAGGAGCCAGTTTATTTAAAAACAATACCAACAGTTCATGCAATTATAGATACATTAAAGGATAAAAAGTTCATAAACAGTAAACAAAAACAATATTTAAAAGGGGATAAAGAACCTAGAGAAAGGCGATTTTATATATTGCCCAAAATTCATAAAGATCCCCAAAAATGGACTGTACCGTTTGAGATTCCTCCGGGCAGACCTATAGTGTCTGACTGTGGTAGTGAGACCTATCAAACAGCGGAATATATTGATCATTTCCTAAACCCATTATCAGTTACTCACCCTTCTTATGTTAGGGATACGTATCATTTCATTGACATTGTTAAGGGTTTAAAGATTCCGCATAATTCATTGTTTTTCAGTATTGATGTAGATAGTTTGTATACAAATATAGATATTAAGGCAGGATTAGCAACGGTTAAAAAAATATTCCAAAAGTATCCGAATCTTGATAGACCTGATGAAGAAGTATTACAATTATTGGAAATTAATTTAACTAAAAACGATTTCATTTTTGATGGAGAATTTTATTTACAGATTAAAGGAACAGCGATGGGTAAAAAATTCGCCCCAGCGTACGCTAACATCTTCATGGCAAATTGGGAGGAAGAGGCTTTAGCTAAATGTCCTAAGAAGCCTTTTCATTACCTGAGATACTTGGATGATGTTTGGGGTGTTTGGTGTTACTCAAGGGAAGATTTTGAAGAATTTATGTTAATTTTAAATAGTCATGATCCATCTATTAAGCTAAAATATGTCATTGATGACAAATCAATAGATTTTTTGGACACTACAATATATAAAGGACAATCTTTTGAGTTAAATGGTAAGTTGGACATCAAGGTATTCTTCAAGGAAACGGATACTCATGCTTTGCTTTTCAAGACAAGTTTTCATCCAAAGCATACTTTTAAAGGTTTGGTAAAATCACAATTATTACGTTTTCACAGAATTTGTACACAACAAACGGATTTTTGGTTAGCTGTCAAGATTTTATTTGGGGCCTTGAGGAAAAGAGGTTATTCCAGATCATTTTTAAGACATTGTCTTAAATCTTTTAAGGAACAGAAGCAACAAACTGATAAACAAATCATTCCATTGATAACTCAGTTTTCATCAGTGAGTAAAATTTTCAACAGGGTCATTAAAAATAATTACAGTACAATTATAGGAAGTACAGAGATATTGCAAAATCATCAAGTTATTTCTGCATATAGAAAAAATAAAAATTTAAAAGATCATTTAGTTAGGGCAAAATTAAAGCCAATACAAGAATTACATATAGAATCTAAGTTAAACTCTTTTTGTTCTTTGAGATACATAAAAAATAGAGTTAATGATACATTGTTTAAAATCACACAAGAATTTACGCCACATACCACAAACTGTGTTTATGTTATTTTCTGTGCCAAATGTGGTAAACAATACATTGGAGAAACAAGAAATTCAATTATGACAAGAATGTGGCAACATAGATATAATATCAACAATAAGAAGGAAATTCATACTCCCTTAGTTAGTCATTTTATTTTACATGGGTGGCAGGCAGTAAAAGTAGCAGGAATCCAAAGTAATTCATCATGGACAAACAAAGACAGAAAAAACAAGGAAAGAAAATTCATTTATTTACTTCAAACAAAAGAACCGTTGGGACTTAATATAAAATATAACTAAGGATAATTAATCCCAATTAGGGTAAAAAGTCAGAGCAAAAATATTGAAATGCATTATCTGAGGGCCCCCTAATCCCAGATTTAATGCCTAACCCTAACCACAAATCTTGTGGTAGTTTTCTTTTAATTCTAGCCCCGTATCTTTTTCCTAACCCTAACCACTTTCCCTTTCCCCAGTCCTA
>NW_027211777.1:0-40000 GCF_022749685.1 Semicossyphus pulcher | reverse complement strand
GAGCCGGGTGTGTGCTGATCTCGGCCCCCCCACCTGCAATACAACAGGAAAAGGTTCATTTTCACGCCAAGGTCGTCTCATACTTTCAGGATTATCATCATCAGTCTTCATCATTGTTTTATCCCCATTATCATTATTATTATTATTATTATTATTATCATTATTATTATTTGTAGGATTATTATTATCACTTTCTAGGTTTACATTACTTTCATTGCCATTTATTTAACTTGATTTATTGTTTCCTAACCTTAACCTTTCCCCATATGATCCCTAAACCTTAACCTGTCCCCCTCCTGGTCTCTAACCTTAACCTTCCCCCTCCCCTGGACCCTAACCTTAACCTCCCCCCTCTCTGGACCCAAATTTGAATGGAAAATATCCCCCCTGGGCCCTCATCTGAACCTCAGTCATGCCACAGTTTGGCTCCTCTCTGCTCTCCTCAGACCACACAATAACCCTATGAGCATCAACTTTGCCACCATCTGCTGGACAAAACAGCATCCTGCAACCTGGACAATCTCCCAGCCCCTCAACCACAGCTCTACCAATGAGCCACCAGAAAAACACTATTCCCCTCCCCCACCTGCCCCCACCTGTTACCCCTCACTTAGGATAGGCACATTTCTTTTACAGGACCACACCCACTCTTCTGGACCAATCTGGAGGGGGGAGGCCTGAACTGGAGGGAAAATCTACCATTTTAAGTGAGCCTCTCTCCTCCGGACTTCATCTCTCCTCGACTCCCCTCTGAGGAAGCAGCACCTGCTGCGAAACGTCAGGGACTCCTGTCTGCGCTGGAGCGAGACACCCTGTCTTTTCTTTTGAAATTTTATTGTTAAACATTGAAAAAATACGGGCACTGTTTTTATCCCACACCATTGGTTTTAATCTAAGACTATTAAAAGTTAAGTTTTAATATAACCAGAGCGGCACCCCCTGAGGACTCCTAACCTTCCCCCCAGCCGGGGGCAACCTAACCATCCTGAACCGTCCACAAAAAAGTGAACTTTATTCACCTGCCTGGAATCTCTAAGTCTCCTCAACAGGACCAAAATGGCCGCCATACAACATGGGAAGAGGACAGCCAGAGATTACAGGCCTCAACATCGGCTCTACATCCAAGACCAGTCGACGCAGGACACTCAGGTGGGTGCACAAAATGGTTTTATGGTGTCAGGGACAGGGCACCAGCGCAGCCAGGGGCAGAGGAGGGATGAAGGGTCCAGAATACACCACACAACAGACATTAGCACCCAACACCACACTACAAGGCATATACATGCACCCACCAGACAGAAACACAGAGACAGGCACTTTTACAGTCACTCACTTTCACCACTTAGACAGCCACTGGATGAATATACACGCACAACAGCTAAGCAGTACTTCAAGGTCATTCAGGCAGTTCACCATTCCCACATCATGAAAGACGCAATAGCTACAGGTCATTTTCCCACAGGCATGATGAGACAGGTCACTAAAGTCAGTCAGCTCATAAAACCGTCATCACCAAATTCAACAATCAGCGCTTTTATTCAAGAAAACACACGTGAATGGATGGACTCTAACATACACTTACTACTGGACCATTATCAAAACATCATTCCCACCCTCACAGAGGTCTGGGGGGAAAGCCTAGCCCTGGAGGTAGCAAAAGGTTGGGCTAACCGACGCTACGGGGCTAGGCTACACCCTCAGGCCTTCACCACCGCACATGAACATATATTTTATCCCACAGAGCAGGATTCACTTTCACCCCCTCCTTCATCCCCTCCCACTCCCTCCACTCCCTCCCCTCCCCCCTCTCCCCCTCTCCATGTCCCTCCCCAGCACTTTTCTCTCCCCCCTGGTCCCCATCTCCCCCAATCCACAGAGCATGGAGAATTGGACAATCCCCCAGAGGAGCAGTATTGGGAGGAGTCGGACTCGAGCGAGGGGGGACAACCGCCCGCCCTGCCCGAAGCAGGGGGTGATGCAGGTAACCCCCAGTATCCGGGACCAACAATATCATTTCAAACACCAATAACCTCTAACTTTACTCCTAGCCCGGAGTCCTCAGTGAAGCCTAAACGGGCCCACAGAGCCACTCAATCATCAAACCCACCCATGCAAAGAAGCATCTCACCCCCCCAGACAGCTCGGGCAGAGGCGGAGAAACGACACCCTCGACCAACATCGTCTCCCCCCAGCTCGTTTTCTGGCTCCTCCCTACAGGAAAGTTCATTTATTCAACCCTTCCATTCCATCTCTCACGTCCCCTGTGTCTGCAGGTCCCCCCCACAGAACATAACAACATCCACCGGGAGCTGTCGGCCTACAGGAAACAAGAAAACACCGAAAGAGGCCCAGTTTCACCACCGACAATCACGAACATCAGTATTTGACACCCCGGTCTCCCCGATTCAGTCCCTAGGGGGTCCTTATGAGCCCACCTCACCTGTAAACCTTCACAAACAGAAGATCAACCAATCACACACTGTGAGTAAGGTAATGATGAGTGGGCTCTCACAGAAAGTCAAAGTGACGTACTCTGGAACCTCCACTGAACCCCTCACTAACAAATTTCTAAAATACAGTTAGTAGGACGGAGGCCGGCAGCTCCCCCTGGAGACCACAAGGAGGAGAGCAGAGAGGTACTGGTTACAGATTCAACATTTAAACTCAACCTGAAACCATTAAACAATAACCGGATCTTTCCCTCTTTCTCTCCCCTCGCCCAGGGGGGTCTACAAAAACAACACTGTTGACAACTTACCTATTATGCAATAAAAATTAAATCATCATTTGGACTCTGGCTTCATAAACATTATTTACTGCAATAAATGTATAACCATCTACTTACCTGCCATAACTTACCTGCAAAATCTAATGCCAGATCTCACCTACCTGTATTCCAGCTTCCAGGTGGGGGGGTCGACCTTCGGCACACCCCCAGGCCCGTGCACCTAAGACCCAAAGGGTAAAACAAGAATAACTCCAACACTGAACCTAACCTTGCCAGAGCCGGGTGTGTGCTGATCTCGGCCCCCCCACCTGCAATACAACAGGAAAAGGTTCATTTTCACGCCAAGGTCGTCTCATACTTTCAGGATTATCATCATCAGTCTTCATCATTGTTTTATCCCCATTATCATTATTATTATTATTATTATTATTATCATTATTATTATTTGTAGGATTATTATTATCACTTTCTAGGTTTACATTACTTTCATTGCCATTTATTTAACTTGATTTATTGTTTCCTAACCTTAACCTTTCCCCATATGATCCCTAAACCTTAACCTGTCCCCCTCCTGGTCTCTAACCTTAACCTTCCCCCTCCCCTGGACCCTAACCTTAACCTCCCCCCTCTCTGGACCCAAATTTGAATGGAAAATATCCCCCCTGGGCCCTCATCTGAACCTCAGTCATGCCACAGTTTGGCTCCTCTCTGCTCTCCTCAGACCACACAATAACCCTATGAGCATCAACTTTGCCACCATCTGCTGGACAAAACAGCATCCTGCAACCTGGACAATCTCCCAGCCCCTCAACCACAGCTCTACCAATGAGCCACCAGAAAAACACTATTCCCCTCCCCCACCTGCCCCCACCTGTTACCCCTCACTTAGGATAGGCACATTTCTTTTACAGGACCACACCCACTCTTCTGGACCAATCTGGAGGGGGGAGGCCTGAACTGGAGGGAAAATCTACCATTTTAAGTGAGCCTCTCTCCTCCGGACTTCATCTCTCCTCGACTCCCCTCTGAGGAAGCAGCACCTGCTGCGAAACGTCAGGGACTCCTGTCTGCGCTGGAGCGAGACACCCTGTCTTTTCTTTTGAAATTTTATTGTTAAACATTGAAAAAATACGGGCACTGTTTTTATCCCACACCATTGGTTTTAATCTAAGACTATTAAAAGTTAAGTTTTAATATAACCAGAGCGGCACCCCCTGAGGACTCCTAACCTTCCCCCCAGCCGGGGGCAACCTAACCATCCTGAACCGTCCACAAAAAAGTGAACTTTATTCACCTGCCTGGAATCTCTAAGTCTCCTCAACAGGACCAAAATGGCCGCCATACAACATGGGAAGAGGACAGCCAGAGATTACAGGCCTCAACATCGGCTCTACATCCAAGACCAGTCGACGCAGGACACTCAGGTGGGTGCACAAAATGGTTTTATGGTGTCAGGGACAGGGCACCAGCGCAGCCAGGGGCAGAGGAGGGATGAAGGGTCCAGAATACACCACACAACAGACATTAGCACCCAACACCACACTACAAGGCATATACATGCACCCACCAGACAGAAACACAGAGACAGGCACTTTTACAGTCACTCACTTTCACCACTTAGACAGCCACTGGATGAATATACACGCACAACAGCTAAGCAGTACTTCAAGGTCATTCAGGCAGTTCACCATTCCCACATCATGAAAGACGCAATAGCTACAGGTCATTTTCCCACAGGCATGATGAGACAGGTCACTAAAGTCAGTCAGCTCATAAAACCGTCATCACCAAATTCAACAATCAGCGCTTTTATTCAAGAAAACACACGTGAATGGATGGACTCTAACATACACTTACTACTGGACCATTATCAAAACATCATTCCCACCCTCACAGAGGTCTGGGGGGAAAGCCTAGCCCTGGAGGTAGCAAAAGGTTGGGCTAACCGACGCTACGGGGCTAGGCTACACCCTCAGGCCTTCACCACCGCACATGAACATATATTTTATCCCACAGAGCAGGATTCACTTTCACCCCCTCCTTCATCCCCTCCCACTCCCTCCACTCCCTCCCCTCCCCCCTCTCCCCCTCTCCATGTCCCTCCCCAGCACTTTTCTCTCCCCCCTGGTCCCCATCTCCCCCAATCCACAGAGCATGGAGAATTGGACAATCCCCCAGAGGAGCAGTATTGGGAGGAGTCGGACTCGAGCGAGGGGGGACAACCGCCCGCCCTGCCCGAAGCAGGGGGTGATGCAGGTAACCCCCAGTATCCGGGACCAACAATATCATTTCAAACACCAATAACCTCTAACTTTACTCCTAGCCCGGAGTCCTCAGTGAAGCCTAAACGGGCCCACAGAGCCACTCAATCATCAAACCCACCCATGCAAAGAAGCATCTCACCCCCCCAGACAGCTCGGGCAGAGGCGGAGAAACGACACCCTCGACCAACATCGTCTCCCCCCAGCTCGTTTTCTGGCTCCTCCCTACAGGAAAGTTCATTTATTCAACCCTTCCATTCCATCTCTCACGTCCCCTGTGTCTGCAGGTCCCCCCCACAGAACATAACAACATCCACCGGGAGCTGTCGGCCTACAGGAAACAAGAAAACACCGAAAGAGGCCCAGTTTCACCACCGACAATCACGAACATCAGTATTTGACACCCCGGTCTCCCCGATTCAGTCCCTAGGGGGTCCTTATGAGCCCACCTCACCTGTAAACCTTCACAAACAGAAGATCAACCAATCACACACTGTGAGTAAGGTAATGATGAGTGGGCTCTCACAGAAAGTCAAAGTGACGTACTCTGGAACCTCCACTGAACCCCTCACTAACAAATTTCTAAAATACAGTTAGTAGGACGGAGGCCGGCAGCTCCCCCTGGAGACCACAAGGAGGAGAGCAGAGAGGTACTGGTTACAGATTCAACATTTAAACTCAACCTGAAACCATTAAACAATAACCGGATCTTTCCCTCTTTCTCTCCCCTCGCCCAGGGGGGTCTACAAAAACAACACTGTTGACAACTTACCTATTATGCAATAAAAATTAAATCATCATTTGGACTCTGGCTTCATAAACATTATTTACTGCAATAAATGTATAACCATCTACTTACCTGCCATAACTTACCTGCAAAATCTAATGCCAGATCTCACCTACCTGTATTCCAGCTTCCAGGTGGGGGGGTCGACCTTCGGCACACCCCCAGGCCCGTGCACCTAAGACCCAAAGGGTAAAACAAGAATAACTCCAACACTGAACCTAACCTTGCCAGAGCCGGGTGTGTGCTGATCTCGGCCCCCCCACCTGCAATACAACAGGAAAAGGTTCATTTTCACGCCAAGGTCGTCTCATACTTTCAGGATTATCATCATCAGTCTTCATCATTGTTTTATCCCCATTATCATTATTATTATTATTATTATTATTATCATTATTATTATTTGTAGGATTATTATTATCACTTTCTAGGTTTACATTACTTTCATTGCCATTTATTTAACTTGATTTATTGTTTCCTAACCTTAACCTTTCCCCATATGATCCCTAAACCTTAACCTGTCCCCCTCCTGGTCTCTAACCTTAACCTTCCCCCTCCCCTGGACCCTAACCTTAACCTCCCCCCTCTCTGGACCCAAATTTGAATGGAAAATATCCCCCCTGGGCCCTCATCTGAACCTCAGTCATGCCACAGTTTGGCTCCTCTCTGCTCTCCTCAGACCACACAATAACCCTATGAGCATCAACTTTGCCACCATCTGCTGGACAAAACAGCATCCTGCAACCTGGACAATCTCCCAGCCCCTCAACCACAGCTCTACCAATGAGCCACCAGAAAAACACTATTCCCCTCCCCCACCTGCCCCCACCTGTTACCCCTCACTTAGGATAGGCACATTTCTTTTACAGGACCACACCCACTCTTCTGGACCAATCTGGAGGGGGGAGGCCTGAACTGGAGGGAAAATCTACCATTTTAAGTGAGCCTCTCTCCTCCGGACTTCATCTCTCCTCGACTCCCCTCTGAGGAAGCAGCACCTGCTGCGAAACGTCAGGGACTCCTGTCTGCGCTGGAGCGAGACACCCTGTCTTTTCTTTTGAAATTTTATTGTTAAACATTGAAAAAATACGGGCACTGTTTTTATCCCACACCATTGGTTTTAATCTAAGACTATTAAAAGTTAAGTTTTAATATAACCAGAGCGGCACCCCCTGAGGACTCCTAACCTTCCCCCCAGCCGGGGGCAACCTAACCATCCTGAACCGTCCACAAAAAAGTGAACTTTATTCACCTGCCTGGAATCTCTAAGTCTCCTCAACAGGACCAAAATGGCCGCCATACAACATGGGAAGAGGACAGCCAGAGATTACAGGCCTCAACATCGGCTCTACATCCAAGACCAGTCGACGCAGGACACTCAGGTGGGTGCACAAAATGGTTTTATGGTGTCAGGGACAGGGCACCAGCGCAGCCAGGGGCAGAGGAGGGATGAAGGGTCCAGAATACACCACACAACAGACATTAGCACCCAACACCACACTACAAGGCATATACATGCACCCACCAGACAGAAACACAGAGACAGGCACTTTTACAGTCACTCACTTTCACCACTTAGACAGCCACTGGATGAATATACACGCACAACAGCTAAGCAGTACTTCAAGGTCATTCAGGCAGTTCACCATTCCCACATCATGAAAGACGCAATAGCTACAGGTCATTTTCCCACAGGCATGATGAGACAGGTCACTAAAGTCAGTCAGCTCATAAAACCGTCATCACCAAATTCAACAATCAGCGCTTTTATTCAAGAAAACACACGTGAATGGATGGACTCTAACATACACTTACTACTGGACCATTATCAAAACATCATTCCCACCCTCACAGAGGTCTGGGGGGAAAGCCTAGCCCTGGAGGTAGCAAAAGGTTGGGCTAACCGACGCTACGGGGCTAGGCTACACCCTCAGGCCTTCACCACCGCACATGAACATATATTTTATCCCACAGAGCAGGATTCACTTTCACCCCCTCCTTCATCCCCTCCCACTCCCTCCACTCCCTCCCCTCCCCCCTCTCCCCCTCTCCATGTCCCTCCCCAGCACTTTTCTCTCCCCCCTGGTCCCCATCTCCCCCAATCCACAGAGCATGGAGAATTGGACAATCCCCCAGAGGAGCAGTATTGGGAGGAGTCGGACTCGAGCGAGGGGGGACAACCGCCCGCCCTGCCCGAAGCAGGGGGTGATGCAGGTAACCCCCAGTATCCGGGACCAACAATATCATTTCAAACACCAATAACCTCTAACTTTACTCCTAGCCCGGAGTCCTCAGTGAAGCCTAAACGGGCCCACAGAGCCACTCAATCATCAAACCCACCCATGCAAAGAAGCATCTCACCCCCCCAGACAGCTCGGGCAGAGGCGGAGAAACGACACCCTCGACCAACATCGTCTCCCCCCAGCTCGTTTTCTGGCTCCTCCCTACAGGAAAGTTCATTTATTCAACCCTTCCATTCCATCTCTCACGTCCCCTGTGTCTGCAGGTCCCCCCCACAGAACATAACAACATCCACCGGGAGCTGTCGGCCTACAGGAAACAAGAAAACACCGAAAGAGGCCCAGTTTCACCACCGACAATCACGAACATCAGTATTTGACACCCCGGTCTCCCCGATTCAGTCCCTAGGGGGTCCTTATGAGCCCACCTCACCTGTAAACCTTCACAAACAGAAGATCAACCAATCACACACTGTGAGTAAGGTAATGATGAGTGGGCTCTCACAGAAAGTCAAAGTGACGTACTCTGGAACCTCCACTGAACCCCTCACTAACAAATTTCTAAAATACAGTTAGTAGGACGGAGGCCGGCAGCTCCCCCTGGAGACCACAAGGAGGAGAGCAGAGAGGTACTGGTTACAGATTCAACATTTAAACTCAACCTGAAACCATTAAACAATAACCGGATCTTTCCCTCTTTCTCTCCCCTCGCCCAGGGGGGTCTACAAAAACAACACTGTTGACAACTTACCTATTATGCAATAAAAATTAAATCATCATTTGGACTCTGGCTTCATAAACATTATTTACTGCAATAAATGTATAACCATCTACTTACCTGCCATAACTTACCTGCAAAATCTAATGCCAGATCTCACCTACCTGTATTCCAGCTTCCAGGTGGGGGGGTCGACCTTCGGCACACCCCCAGGCCCGTGCACCTAAGACCCAAAGGGTAAAACAAGAATAACTCCAACACTGAACCTAACCTTGCCAGAGCCGGGTGTGTGCTGATCTCGGCCCCCCCACCTGCAATACAACAGGAAAAGGTTCATTTTCACGCCAAGGTCGTCTCATACTTTCAGGATTATCATCATCAGTCTTCATCATTGTTTTATCCCCATTATCATTATTATTATTATTATTATTATTATCATTATTATTATTTGTAGGATTATTATTATCACTTTCTAGGTTTACATTACTTTCATTGCCATTTATTTAACTTGATTTATTGTTTCCTAACCTTAACCTTTCCCCATATGATCCCTAAACCTTAACCTGTCCCCCTCCTGGTCTCTAACCTTAACCTTCCCCCTCCCCTGGACCCTAACCTTAACCTCCCCCCTCTCTGGACCCAAATTTGAATGGAAAATATCCCCCCTGGGCCCTCATCTGAACCTCAGTCATGCCACAGTTTGGCTCCTCTCTGCTCTCCTCAGACCACACAATAACCCTATGAGCATCAACTTTGCCACCATCTGCTGGACAAAACAGCATCCTGCAACCTGGACAATCTCCCAGCCCCTCAACCACAGCTCTACCAATGAGCCACCAGAAAAACACTATTCCCCTCCCCCACCTGCCCCCACCTGTTACCCCTCACTTAGGATAGGCACATTTCTTTTACAGGACCACACCCACTCTTCTGGACCAATCTGGAGGGGGGAGGCCTGAACTGGAGGGAAAATCTACCATTTTAAGTGAGCCTCTCTCCTCCGGACTTCATCTCTCCTCGACTCCCCTCTGAGGAAGCAGCACCTGCTGCGAAACGTCAGGGACTCCTGTCTGCGCTGGAGCGAGACACCCTGTCTTTTCTTTTGAAATTTTATTGTTAAACATTGAAAAAATACGGGCACTGTTTTTATCCCACACCATTGGTTTTAATCTAAGACTATTAAAAGTTAAGTTTTAATATAACCAGAGCGGCACCCCCTGAGGACTCCTAACCTTCCCCCCAGCCGGGGGCAACCTAACCATCCTGAACCGTCCACAAAAAAGTGAACTTTATTCACCTGCCTGGAATCTCTAAGTCTCCTCAACAGGACCAAAATGGCCGCCATACAACATGGGAAGAGGACAGCCAGAGATTACAGGCCTCAACATCGGCTCTACATCCAAGACCAGTCGACGCAGGACACTCAGGTGGGTGCACAAAATGGTTTTATGGTGTCAGGGACAGGGCACCAGCGCAGCCAGGGGCAGAGGAGGGATGAAGGGTCCAGAATACACCACACAACAGACATTAGCACCCAACACCACACTACAAGGCATATACATGCACCCACCAGACAGAAACACAGAGACAGGCACTTTTACAGTCACTCACTTTCACCACTTAGACAGCCACTGGATGAATATACACGCACAACAGCTAAGCAGTACTTCAAGGTCATTCAGGCAGTTCACCATTCCCACATCATGAAAGACGCAATAGCTACAGGTCATTTTCCCACAGGCATGATGAGACAGGTCACTAAAGTCAGTCAGCTCATAAAACCGTCATCACCAAATTCAACAATCAGCGCTTTTATTCAAGAAAACACACGTGAATGGATGGACTCTAACATACACTTACTACTGGACCATTATCAAAACATCATTCCCACCCTCACAGAGGTCTGGGGGGAAAGCCTAGCCCTGGAGGTAGCAAAAGGTTGGGCTAACCGACGCTACGGGGCTAGGCTACACCCTCAGGCCTTCACCACCGCACATGAACATATATTTTATCCCACAGAGCAGGATTCACTTTCACCCCCTCCTTCATCCCCTCCCACTCCCTCCACTCCCTCCCCTCCCCCCTCTCCCCCTCTCCATGTCCCTCCCCAGCACTTTTCTCTCCCCCCTGGTCCCCATCTCCCCCAATCCACAGAGCATGGAGAATTGGACAATCCCCCAGAGGAGCAGTATTGGGAGGAGTCGGACTCGAGCGAGGGGGGACAACCGCCCGCCCTGCCCGAAGCAGGGGGTGATGCAGGTAACCCCCAGTATCCGGGACCAACAATATCATTTCAAACACCAATAACCTCTAACTTTACTCCTAGCCCGGAGTCCTCAGTGAAGCCTAAACGGGCCCACAGAGCCACTCAATCATCAAACCCACCCATGCAAAGAAGCATCTCACCCCCCCAGACAGCTCGGGCAGAGGCGGAGAAACGACACCCTCGACCAACATCGTCTCCCCCCAGCTCGTTTTCTGGCTCCTCCCTACAGGAAAGTTCATTTATTCAACCCTTCCATTCCATCTCTCACGTCCCCTGTGTCTGCAGGTCCCCCCCACAGAACATAACAACATCCACCGGGAGCTGTCGGCCTACAGGAAACAAGAAAACACCGAAAGAGGCCCAGTTTCACCACCGACAATCACGAACATCAGTATTTGACACCCCGGTCTCCCCGATTCAGTCCCTAGGGGGTCCTTATGAGCCCACCTCACCTGTAAACCTTCACAAACAGAAGATCAACCAATCACACACTGTGAGTAAGGTAATGATGAGTGGGCTCTCACAGAAAGTCAAAGTGACGTACTCTGGAACCTCCACTGAACCCCTCACTAACAAATTTCTAAAATACAGTTAGTAGGACGGAGGCCGGCAGCTCCCCCTGGAGACCACAAGGAGGAGAGCAGAGAGGTACTGGTTACAGATTCAACATTTAAACTCAACCTGAAACCATTAAACAATAACCGGATCTTTCCCTCTTTCTCTCCCCTCGCCCAGGGGGGTCTACAAAAACAACACTGTTGACAACTTACCTATTATGCAATAAAAATTAAATCATCATTTGGACTCTGGCTTCATAAACATTATTTACTGCAATAAATGTATAACCATCTACTTACCTGCCATAACTTACCTGCAAAATCTAATGCCAGATCTCACCTACCTGTATTCCAGCTTCCAGGTGGGGGGGTCGACCTTCGGCACACCCCCAGGCCCGTGCACCTAAGACCCAAAGGGTAAAACAAGAATAACTCCAACACTGAACCTAACCTTGCCAGAGCCGGGTGTGTGCTGATCTCGGCCCCCCCACCTGCAATACAACAGGAAAAGGTTCATTTTCACGCCAAGGTCGTCTCATACTTTCAGGATTATCATCATCAGTCTTCATCATTGTTTTATCCCCATTATCATTATTATTATTATTATTATTATTATCATTATTATTATTTGTAGGATTATTATTATCACTTTCTAGGTTTACATTACTTTCATTGCCATTTATTTAACTTGATTTATTGTTTCCTAACCTTAACCTTTCCCCATATGATCCCTAAACCTTAACCTGTCCCCCTCCTGGTCTCTAACCTTAACCTTCCCCCTCCCCTGGACCCTAACCTTAACCTCCCCCCTCTCTGGACCCAAATTTGAATGGAAAATATCCCCCCTGGGCCCTCATCTGAACCTCAGTCATGCCACAGTTTGGCTCCTCTCTGCTCTCCTCAGACCACACAATAACCCTATGAGCATCAACTTTGCCACCATCTGCTGGACAAAACAGCATCCTGCAACCTGGACAATCTCCCAGCCCCTCAACCACAGCTCTACCAATGAGCCACCAGAAAAACACTATTCCCCTCCCCCACCTGCCCCCACCTGTTACCCCTCACTTAGGATAGGCACATTTCTTTTACAGGACCACACCCACTCTTCTGGACCAATCTGGAGGGGGGAGGCCTGAACTGGAGGGAAAATCTACCATTTTAAGTGAGCCTCTCTCCTCCGGACTTCATCTCTCCTCGACTCCCCTCTGAGGAAGCAGCACCTGCTGCGAAACGTCAGGGACTCCTGTCTGCGCTGGAGCGAGACACCCTGTCTTTTCTTTTGAAATTTTATTGTTAAACATTGAAAAAATACGGGCACTGTTTTTATCCCACACCATTGGTTTTAATCTAAGACTATTAAAAGTTAAGTTTTAATATAACCAGAGCGGCACCCCCTGAGGACTCCTAACCTTCCCCCCAGCCGGGGGCAACCTAACCATCCTGAACCGTCCACAAAAAAGTGAACTTTATTCACCTGCCTGGAATCTCTAAGTCTCCTCAACAGGACCAAAATGGCCGCCATACAACATGGGAAGAGGACAGCCAGAGATTACAGGCCTCAACATCGGCTCTACATCCAAGACCAGTCGACGCAGGACACTCAGGTGGGTGCACAAAATGGTTTTATGGTGTCAGGGACAGGGCACCAGCGCAGCCAGGGGCAGAGGAGGGATGAAGGGTCCAGAATACACCACACAACAGACATTAGCACCCAACACCACACTACAAGGCATATACATGCACCCACCAGACAGAAACACAGAGACAGGCACTTTTACAGTCACTCACTTTCACCACTTAGACAGCCACTGGATGAATATACACGCACAACAGCTAAGCAGTACTTCAAGGTCATTCAGGCAGTTCACCATTCCCACATCATGAAAGACGCAATAGCTACAGGTCATTTTCCCACAGGCATGATGAGACAGGTCACTAAAGTCAGTCAGCTCATAAAACCGTCATCACCAAATTCAACAATCAGCGCTTTTATTCAAGAAAACACACGTGAATGGATGGACTCTAACATACACTTACTACTGGACCATTATCAAAACATCATTCCCACCCTCACAGAGGTCTGGGGGGAAAGCCTAGCCCTGGAGGTAGCAAAAGGTTGGGCTAACCGACGCTACGGGGCTAGGCTACACCCTCAGGCCTTCACCACCGCACATGAACATATATTTTATCCCACAGAGCAGGATTCACTTTCACCCCCTCCTTCATCCCCTCCCACTCCCTCCACTCCCTCCCCTCCCCCCTCTCCCCCTCTCCATGTCCCTCCCCAGCACTTTTCTCTCCCCCCTGGTCCCCATCTCCCCCAATCCACAGAGCATGGAGAATTGGACAATCCCCCAGAGGAGCAGTATTGGGAGGAGTCGGACTCGAGCGAGGGGGGACAACCGCCCGCCCTGCCCGAAGCAGGGGGTGATGCAGGTAACCCCCAGTATCCGGGACCAACAATATCATTTCAAACACCAATAACCTCTAACTTTACTCCTAGCCCGGAGTCCTCAGTGAAGCCTAAACGGGCCCACAGAGCCACTCAATCATCAAACCCACCCATGCAAAGAAGCATCTCACCCCCCCAGACAGCTCGGGCAGAGGCGGAGAAACGACACCCTCGACCAACATCGTCTCCCCCCAGCTCGTTTTCTGGCTCCTCCCTACAGGAAAGTTCATTTATTCAACCCTTCCATTCCATCTCTCACGTCCCCTGTGTCTGCAGGTCCCCCCCACAGAACATAACAACATCCACCGGGAGCTGTCGGCCTACAGGAAACAAGAAAACACCGAAAGAGGCCCAGTTTCACCACCGACAATCACGAACATCAGTATTTGACACCCCGGTCTCCCCGATTCAGTCCCTAGGGGGTCCTTATGAGCCCACCTCACCTGTAAACCTTCACAAACAGAAGATCAACCAATCACACACTGTGAGTAAGGTAATGATGAGTGGGCTCTCACAGAAAGTCAAAGTGACGTACTCTGGAACCTCCACTGAACCCCTCACTAACAAATTTCTAAAATACAGTTAGTAGGACGGAGGCCGGCAGCTCCCCCTGGAGACCACAAGGAGGAGAGCAGAGAGGTACTGGTTACAGATTCAACATTTAAACTCAACCTGAAACCATTAAACAATAACCGGATCTTTCCCTCTTTCTCTCCCCTCGCCCAGGGGGGTCTACAAAAACAACACTGTTGACAACTTACCTATTATGCAATAAAAATTAAATCATCATTTGGACTCTGGCTTCATAAACATTATTTACTGCAATAAATGTATAACCATCTACTTACCTGCCATAACTTACCTGCAAAATCTAATGCCAGATCTCACCTACCTGTATTCCAGCTTCCAGGTGGGGGGGTCGACCTTCGGCACACCCCCAGGCCCGTGCACCTAAGACCCAAAGGGTAAAACAAGAATAACTCCAACACTGAACCTAACCTTGCCAGAGCCGGGTGTGTGCTGATCTCGGCCCCCCCACCTGCAATACAACAGGAAAAGGTTCATTTTCACGCCAAGGTCGTCTCATACTTTCAGGATTATCATCATCAGTCTTCATCATTGTTTTATCCCCATTATCATTATTATTATTATTATTATTATTATCATTATTATTATTTGTAGGATTATTATTATCACTTTCTAGGTTTACATTACTTTCATTGCCATTTATTTAACTTGATTTATTGTTTCCTAACCTTAACCTTTCCCCATATGATCCCTAAACCTTAACCTGTCCCCCTCCTGGTCTCTAACCTTAACCTTCCCCCTCCCCTGGACCCTAACCTTAACCTCCCCCCTCTCTGGACCCAAATTTGAATGGAAAATATCCCCCCTGGGCCCTCATCTGAACCTCAGTCATGCCACAGTTTGGCTCCTCTCTGCTCTCCTCAGACCACACAATAACCCTATGAGCATCAACTTTGCCACCATCTGCTGGACAAAACAGCATCCTGCAACCTGGACAATCTCCCAGCCCCTCAACCACAGCTCTACCAATGAGCCACCAGAAAAACACTATTCCCCTCCCCCACCTGCCCCCACCTGTTACCCCTCACTTAGGATAGGCACATTTCTTTTACAGGACCACACCCACTCTTCTGGACCAATCTGGAGGGGGGAGGCCTGAACTGGAGGGAAAATCTACCATTTTAAGTGAGCCTCTCTCCTCCGGACTTCATCTCTCCTCGACTCCCCTCTGAGGAAGCAGCACCTGCTGCGAAACGTCAGGGACTCCTGTCTGCGCTGGAGCGAGACACCCTGTCTTTTCTTTTGAAATTTTATTGTTAAACATTGAAAAAATACGGGCACTGTTTTTATCCCACACCATTGGTTTTAATCTAAGACTATTAAAAGTTAAGTTTTAATATAACCAGAGCGGCACCCCCTGAGGACTCCTAACCTTCCCCCCAGCCGGGGGCAACCTAACCATCCTGAACCGTCCACAAAAAAGTGAACTTTATTCACCTGCCTGGAATCTCTAAGTCTCCTCAACAGGACCAAAATGGCCGCCATACAACATGGGAAGAGGACAGCCAGAGATTACAGGCCTCAACATCGGCTCTACATCCAAGACCAGTCGACGCAGGACACTCAGGTGGGTGCACAAAATGGTTTTATGGTGTCAGGGACAGGGCACCAGCGCAGCCAGGGGCAGAGGAGGGATGAAGGGTCCAGAATACACCACACAACAGACATTAGCACCCAACACCACACTACAAGGCATATACATGCACCCACCAGACAGAAACACAGAGACAGGCACTTTTACAGTCACTCACTTTCACCACTTAGACAGCCACTGGATGAATATACACGCACAACAGCTAAGCAGTACTTCAAGGTCATTCAGGCAGTTCACCATTCCCACATCATGAAAGACGCAATAGCTACAGGTCATTTTCCCACAGGCATGATGAGACAGGTCACTAAAGTCAGTCAGCTCATAAAACCGTCATCACCAAATTCAACAATCAGCGCTTTTATTCAAGAAAACACACGTGAATGGATGGACTCTAACATACACTTACTACTGGACCATTATCAAAACATCATTCCCACCCTCACAGAGGTCTGGGGGGAAAGCCTAGCCCTGGAGGTAGCAAAAGGTTGGGCTAACCGACGCTACGGGGCTAGGCTACACCCTCAGGCCTTCACCACCGCACATGAACATATATTTTATCCCACAGAGCAGGATTCACTTTCACCCCCTCCTTCATCCCCTCCCACTCCCTCCACTCCCTCCCCTCCCCCCTCTCCCCCTCTCCATGTCCCTCCCCAGCACTTTTCTCTCCCCCCTGGTCCCCATCTCCCCCAATCCACAGAGCATGGAGAATTGGACAATCCCCCAGAGGAGCAGTATTGGGAGGAGTCGGACTCGAGCGAGGGGGGACAACCGCCCGCCCTGCCCGAAGCAGGGGGTGATGCAGGTAACCCCCAGTATCCGGGACCAACAATATCATTTCAAACACCAATAACCTCTAACTTTACTCCTAGCCCGGAGTCCTCAGTGAAGCCTAAACGGGCCCACAGAGCCACTCAATCATCAAACCCACCCATGCAAAGAAGCATCTCACCCCCCCAGACAGCTCGGGCAGAGGCGGAGAAACGACACCCTCGACCAACATCGTCTCCCCCCAGCTCGTTTTCTGGCTCCTCCCTACAGGAAAGTTCATTTATTCAACCCTTCCATTCCATCTCTCACGTCCCCTGTGTCTGCAGGTCCCCCCCACAGAACATAACAACATCCACCGGGAGCTGTCGGCCTACAGGAAACAAGAAAACACCGAAAGAGGCCCAGTTTCACCACCGACAATCACGAACATCAGTATTTGACACCCCGGTCTCCCCGATTCAGTCCCTAGGGGGTCCTTATGAGCCCACCTCACCTGTAAACCTTCACAAACAGAAGATCAACCAATCACACACTGTGAGTAAGGTAATGATGAGTGGGCTCTCACAGAAAGGACGTACTCTGGAACCTCCACTGAACCCCTCACTAACAAATTTCTAAAATACAGTTAGTAGGACGGAGGCCGGCAGCTCCCCCTGGAGACCACAAGGAGGAGAGCAGAGAGGTACTGGTTACAGATTCAACATTTAAACTCAACCTGAAACCATTAAACAATAACTTGATCTTTCCCTCTTTCTCTCCCCTCGCCCAGGGGGGTCTACAAAAACAACACTGTTGACAACTTACCTATTCATGCAATAAAAATTAAATCATCATTTGGACTCTGGCTTCATAAACATTATTTACTGCAATAAATGTATAACCATCTACTTACCTGCCATAACTTACCTGCAAAATCTAATGCCAGATCTCACCTACCTGTATTCCAGCTTCCAGGTGGGGGGGTCGACCTTTGGCACACCCCCAGGCCCGTGCACCTAAGACCCAAAGGGTAAAACAAGAATAACTCCAACACTGAACCTAACCCTAACCCTAACCCTAACCCTAACCCTAACCCAACCCTAACCCTAACCCTAACCCTAACCCTAACCCTAACCCCTAACCCTAACCCTAACCCTAACCCTAACCCTAACCCTAAACCCTAACCCTAAACCCTAACCCTACCCTAACCCTAACCCTAACCCTAACCCTAACCCTAAACCCTAACCCTAACCCCTAACCCTTACCCTAACCCTAACCCTAACCCTAACCCCTAACCCTAACCCTAACCCCCTAACCCTAACCCTAACCCTAACCCAACCCTAACCCTAACCCTAACCCTAACCCCTAACCCTAACCCTAACCCTAACCCTAACCCTGTCACAGACAGAATTCCCTCAGATTCCAAAAACCCGACGCACGCCGAACAACAGGAGCCGTGAGAATAAAAAGAGGAGCAACGCAGAACCAGCCGCGACTCCCCCTCCGGCCTTCCAGCCGTCTGAGATTTCCCCGGCAGGCTCACCACTTGCACCTTCTTCCCTGCAGCTCTCTACCCACTCGGTCACTCCAACACCTAGACCGAGATCCCGCCTGCATGCCTCCCCCACTGCCTCTGCATCCTGTGCGCCTGCCTCCCTCATCTCCCCAGCATCTAACTTGGATGCTTCTCTCCTCCCTTCTCACTCTCCATTTTCTGCTTCCCTCCTCTCTACCCACACCTCTCACTCATCTGTGCCTAATCTTAACCTTTCACCCTGCATGCCTGACCTGAACCCTCCTGCCTTATCTATTAACCTTTCCCTCGACCCTAACTCTAACCCTAACCAAATTCCATCTTCTCTCTCTACCCCGGCTCCTGCTGCCTCGTCTCCTAATCCTTCCCCTGACTCTAACCCTAACCCACCTCCATCCTCTCCCTCGCTCCCGTCTCCTGCTGCCTTGTCCCCTAATCTTTCCCCGGACACTAACCCTAACTTGAATCAACTTTCACCCTCTCTCTCCATCCCGTTTCCTGACCTCTCCACTGCACCGGCTTCTCCAGCCTCCTCTCCCTCCTCCCCCACTCCTCCCAGGGCGCACATCTTCCCCGTAGTAACTGTACAACGGACACTAGTCTCTACCGAGACTCCCAAAACAACTTACAGACCAACACGCCACCCAAACACCAGTAGGAAAAACCTGGATTGGTCCCTGAAAACCCGGAAAAGTTGTCTCATCATCGGTGACTCGAATCTGGCTAACATCCCACCACACACGAACGAGGATGTCCAGATTGACAGCTATCCGGGCGCTAAATTCTCCCACGTGGAACCGCTGCTACAAGCACACAGGGACAACACCACGGTGAAGAAAGTAGTGCTCTCTTTCGGGATCAATAACAGGGAAAACAAACCAAAGGAAACAACAATAAAGCAGGTGCAGAAGGCTCGCAGAGCATCCAAACTTGCATTCCCGGACGCAGAAATCTACATCCCGGTGATCAACTACTCGGACACACTACCCCCGGAACAACAGAGGAACCTGGATACACTGAATAAGTACATCATGGAGAATACGAATCACATCCCAAAACTGCGGAAACAGGACTTTAAAACAGCAAGGGACAACGTCCACTGGACCACAGAAACAGCAGAAAAGATGCTGCAACACTGGATGACGCATTTAAACTAGACATCCCCACAAGCCTACAAACTGAGGAGGGGAGCAAGAACATAGTACTCCTGGCCAACAACTTTCAACCGACAGAGCCCCAAATAAAACTACTGGAAAAAGGACTTTCCTTCATCCCCACGCTAGATATCCACAAACAACAGAGGAATAACCTAAGACAGGACATAGGAATATACCACAGGAAACTAAAACTGGCAGCCTTTTTCCAAAACAAGAGAAAAAAGGACAGGATACCCTTCATGCCCACATCCAAATGGGAGCCTAGAGGGGGACAAATTGCCCAGGAAATCACCGACTTGATCACCCTAGACAGGGAAGCACTAGACGTACTGCCAGAACAACATAGAGATCACTGTAACCTAACGCAGGAGGAGGTAACAGCCCTCAGGAACCTAGCCAAAAACAGAAACATAGTCATTAAACCAGCAGACAAGGGAAGCGCTATAGTGATCATGGACAGAGAACAGTACATCTGGGAGGCTGAGAGACAGCTCAACAACCAGGAACACTACAGGAAACTACAGGAACCCACTTACCTAAAAACGGTGGAGGACATAAATAAAATCATAGATACGCTGTTGGACAAAAAATACATAAATACGAAACAGAGCAGCTACCTAAAGGGAAAAGAAGCACCCAGAGCCAGGATATTCTACCTACTACCCAAGATTCACAAAGCACCAGACACATGGCCTAAACCGTATGAGATTCCATCAGGAAGGCCGATTGTCTCTGACTGCAACAGTGAATCCTACAGGACGGCAGAATACATAGATTTCTTTCTAAATCCTCTGTCGAACCGCCATCCTAGCTACATAAAGGACACCTATGATTTTGTAGCCAAAATCAGAGGCATCACCGTCCCACAGTCTGCGTTTTTATTCAGTATAGATGTAGACAGCCTATACACCAACATAGAAACAACAGAGGGACTAAAAGCAGTTAGGAAATGGTTCAACAAATACCCGGACAAAGACAGACCGGATGCAGAAATCCTGGAACTCCTGTTCATCAACCTGACGAAAAACGACTTTGAATTCAACCAGGAATTTTACCTCCAAATCAAAGGGACAGCAATGGGCAAGAAATTCGCACCAGCCTATGCGGACATTTACATGGCTGACTGGGAAGAAACAGTCTTCGAGAAATGCACACACAAACCCACACACTACTTTAGATATTTAGATGACATCTGGGGCACATGGACACACGGCACAGACACATTTTTAGACTTCATGAACATCTTAAACACGCACCACACATCGATCAAAGTTAAACACACCACACATAACTCCTCAATTAATTTCTTAGACACCACCACATACAAAGGCCCTGATTTTAACCGCACTAACACATTAGACACAAAGGTTTATTTCAAAGATACTGACACACATTCATTACTACACAAAAACAGCTTCCACCCAAAACACACATTCAGAGGACTTGTTAAATCCCAACTCTTAAGATTCCACAGAATCTGCAGCCAGTCCACGGAATTTGAAAAGGCCACTCAGACTCTATATGGGTCGTTGAGGAAAAGAGGCTACGCCCGGAGCTTCCTGAGGAAAATCCGAAAGTCGTTTCTGGAAACAAAGGAGAAGAACCTCAAAACTCCCATCCCCCTGATAACAACTTACTCGAGCCTAAGTATCCACATTAACAACAGAATCAAAAGGAACTTTGAAGACACTCAAAGGAACAATTCTGTGATGCAGGAATTTAGGATCATATCAGCATATAGGAAAAACAAAAACTTACAGGACATCTTAGTCAAAAGTAAACTAAAACCAAAACCGGGACAACCACACAAAAACAAACCGCAGTTCTTTAAAGAGAAAAAATCTGTAAAGAACAGGGGAACCAAACAGGTATTTCCCATCCTCCAGAAAATCAATCTGGACACAAGAAACTGCGTGTACATCATCACATGCAACAAATGCGGGAGCCAGTACATAGGAGAAACAGGGAATTCCATCCGAATCCGACTGGCACAACACAGATATAACATTAAGAACCAGAAAGAAATGCACACTAAATTAGTCCCACATTTTCTGGAACACGGCCTTCAATCACTAGAAGTGAGCGGACTCGAACACAACATTAATTGGACAGCTGCACAACGGCAGCAGACAGAGAGATACTGGATTCGTCAACTCGACACCAGATATCCCACTGGACTGAACATTAAATAAATTTGACATGCTTTCTCAGCCCGACCTGCCGAGTATCAGAGTGAGGTTGGAATCAGGGAATCCACAGATGGCCTATGCATTCCCTGTCTTTTTTAGAAGCACAAGTCAGTTAAAACTGACAGCTCTAGAAAGCAGGATCCGTTGTCCCGAACCTAACCAGCTCGTGCCTCTGGGGAAGCAGCCCTGCCATTGGCAGACTGTCCAGATCAAACCGATCAATGAGAAAGGAGGGGGCGGAGAAAGCGGGCGGAGCCCAAAATACACAGACACAAATAGAGCAGCAAAACACTGAGCAGCCACACTGCCTGATGAAGATCTAACCAGATCGAAACGTCGCGACCTACACACCGAGAAAAAGGACAAGCTTCCACCTCCAGCAAGAACCAGAAGGACGAACCCTCCCTCCACGGAAGAGAACTCTCTCCACAGAGGACCAACAAGGAGCAAAACTGACTTAGGTTGATACCTTACTCAGTTTACTCAGGAGACCTTCACAAAGGACCTCTCCACACGCTGCAGCAGCCCTCCAGCAGAAACAGCACTCCGGAGGACTCAGCCTACAGCACAAAAACACAAATCTAACACAGGTCGATACCTAACGGTGCCAACTAAAGCCTTGTTAAATTTGTTAGGTAAGTATGAGCCACAAAGGTAGACGCCAGCCCCGGGCTGACAACACACACTACCAGAGAGGCTACACCACAGCACACACACAGCACCACAGGAAAAGACAAATGACACAGTGTCAGAGCTCTTTTCAAATCACGGTGAGAATAATGTTTAATTTGATCCGTATGGTACACCACCTGCGCAATATTACTGTCAGCGTGGACCACAACAAAGAGTCCAGACCGGATCCTCCCAGCCTGCTACGCAAGATGAAGGAACTGATGGATCTCATCAAACCAGCTTGCCCGACAGGGAAAACCTTGCTCCTCCTGGAAGGCAATGCTAGAAACTGGGGCTACAATACTCGAGTAATCCTTGATGGACACTACACTGATGAGATCGACAGACTGTCCGCAGAGCTCTCCCAGGTGCTCACAGGAAACTGGAGAGAACCATGGGAAGTAGCTCAACGCTGGGCCTGGAACAACCTCGGCAAGAGACTGCACAGGAGCTCTCTGGAGCACACCAGGGCCATCATCATCAGCGTAAACAGCCCCAAAACAACACCTTCACAGCCACCGACCACCACTCAGAACCGGTACAGCGTGCTGACGGAGGAAACCGAGAGGGAGACAGAGACCGGCAACAGCTCTCAGAGTGCTAGCACAGGAGAGAATGAAAATCCTGCCCCCTGGACGATCCCTCCAAGGATCGCCCCTGCAGACACGCCGGCACTGTCACAGACAGAATTCCCTCAGATTCCAAAAACCCGACGCACGCCGAACAACAGGAGCCGTGAGAATAAAAAGAGGAGCAACGCAGAACCAGCCGCGACTCCCCCTCCGGCCTTCCAGCCGTCTGAGATTTCCCCGGCAGGCTCACCACTTGCACCTTCTTCCCTGCAGCTCTCTACCCACTCGGTCACTCCAACACCTAGACCGAGATCCCGCCTGCATGCCTCCCCCACTGCCTCTGCATCCTGTGCGCCTGCCT
This sequence comes from Semicossyphus pulcher, assembly GCF_022749685.1. Classification (NCBI taxonomy): domain Eukaryota; kingdom Metazoa; phylum Chordata; class Actinopteri; order Labriformes; family Labridae; genus Semicossyphus; species Semicossyphus pulcher. The sequence goes on along the minus strand of NW_027211777.1, from coordinate 16,574 downwards.
CCCTCATCTCCCCAGCATCTAACTTGGATGCTTCTCTCCTCCCTTCTCACTCTCCATTTTCTGCTTCCCTCCTCTCTACCCACACCTCTCACTCATCTGTGCCTAATCTTAACCTTTCACCCTGCATGCCTGACCTGAACCCTCCTGCCTTATCTATTAACCTTTCCCTCGACCCTAACTCTAACCCTAACCAAATTCCATCTTCTCTCTCTACCCCGGCTCCTGCTGCCTCGTCTCCTAATCCTTCCCCTGACTCTAACCCTAACCCACCTCCATCCTCTCCCTCGCTCCCGTCTCCTGCTGCCTTGTCCCCTAATCTTTCCCCGGACACTAACCCTAACTTGAATCAACTTTCACCCTCTCTCTCCATCCCGTTTCCTGACCTCTCCACTGCACCGGCTTCTCCAGCCTCCTCTCCCTCCTCCCCCACTCCTCCCAGGGCGCACATCTTCCCCGTAGTAACTGTACAACGGACACTAGTCTCTACCGAGACTCCCAAAACAACTTACAGACCAACACGCCACCCAAACACCAGTAGGAAAAACCTGGATTGGTCCCTGAAAACCCGGAAAAGTTGTCTCATCATCGGTGACTCGAATCTGGCTAACATCCCACCACACACGAACGAGGATGTCCAGATTGACAGCTATCCGGGCGCTAAATTCTCCCACGTGGAACCGCTGCTACAAGCACACAGGGACAACACCACGGTGAAGAAAGTAGTGCTCTCTTTCGGGATCAATAACAGGGAAAACAAACCAAAGGAAACAACAATAAAGCAGGTGCAGAAGGCTCGCAGAGCATCCAAACTTGCATTCCCGGACGCAGAAATCTACATCCCGGTGATCAACTACTCGGACACACTACCCCCGGAACAACAGAGGAACCTGGATACACTGAATAAGTACATCATGGAGAATACGAATCACATCCCAAAACTGCGGAAACAGGACTTTAAAACAGCAAGGGACAACGTCCACTGGACCACAGAAACAGCAGAAAAGATGCTGCAACACTGGATGACGCATTTAAACTAGACATCCCCACAAGCCTACAAACTGAGGAGGGGAGCAAGAACATAGTACTCCTGGCCAACAACTTTCAACCGACAGAGCCCCAAATAAAACTACTGGAAAAAGGACTTTCCTTCATCCCCACGCTAGATATCCACAAACAACAGAGGAATAACCTAAGACAGGACATAGGAATATACCACAGGAAACTAAAACTGGCAGCCTTTTTCCAAAACAAGAGAAAAAAGGACAGGATACCCTTCATGCCCACATCCAAATGGGAGCCTAGAGGGGGACAAATTGCCCAGGAAATCACCGACTTGATCACCCTAGACAGGGAAGCACTAGACGTACTGCCAGAACAACATAGAGATCACTGTAACCTAACGCAGGAGGAGGTAACAGCCCTCAGGAACCTAGCCAAAAACAGAAACATAGTCATTAAACCAGCAGACAAGGGAAGCGCTATAGTGATCATGGACAGAGAACAGTACATCTGGGAGGCTGAGAGACAGCTCAACAACCAGGAACACTACAGGAAACTACAGGAACCCACTTACCTAAAAACGGTGGAGGACATAAATAAAATCATAGATACGCTGTTGGACAAAAAATACATAAATACGAAACAGAGCAGCTACCTAAAGGGAAAAGAAGCACCCAGAGCCAGGATATTCTACCTACTACCCAAGATTCACAAAGCACCAGACACATGGCCTAAACCGTATGAGATTCCATCAGGAAGGCCGATTGTCTCTGACTGCAACAGTGAATCCTACAGGACGGCAGAATACATAGATTTCTTTCTAAATCCTCTGTCGAACCGCCATCCTAGCTACATAAAGGACACCTATGATTTTGTAGCCAAAATCAGAGGCATCACCGTCCCACAGTCTGCGTTTTTATTCAGTATAGATGTAGACAGCCTATACACCAACATAGAAACAACAGAGGGACTAAAAGCAGTTAGGAAATGGTTCAACAAATACCCGGACAAAGACAGACCGGATGCAGAAATCCTGGAACTCCTGTTCATCAACCTGACGAAAAACGACTTTGAATTCAACCAGGAATTTTACCTCCAAATCAAAGGGACAGCAATGGGCAAGAAATTCGCACCAGCCTATGCGGACATTTACATGGCTGACTGGGAAGAAACAGTCTTCGAGAAATGCACACACAAACCCACACACTACTTTAGATATTTAGATGACATCTGGGGCACATGGACACACGGCACAGACACATTTTTAGACTTCATGAACATCTTAAACACGCACCACACATCGATCAAAGTTAAACACACCACACATAACTCCTCAATTAATTTCTTAGACACCACCACATACAAAGGCCCTGATTTTAACCGCACTAACACATTAGACACAAAGGTTTATTTCAAAGATACTGACACACATTCATTACTACACAAAAACAGCTTCCACCCAAAACACACATTCAGAGGACTTGTTAAATCCCAACTCTTAAGATTCCACAGAATCTGCAGCCAGTCCACGGAATTTGAAAAGGCCACTCAGACTCTATATGGGTCGTTGAGGAAAAGAGGCTACGCCCGGAGCTTCCTGAGGAAAATCCGAAAGTCGTTTCTGGAAACAAAGGAGAAGAACCTCAAAACTCCCATCCCCCTGATAACAACTTACTCGAGCCTAAGTATCCACATTAACAACAGAATCAAAAGGAACTTTGAAGACACTCAAAGGAACAATTCTGTGATGCAGGAATTTAGGATCATATCAGCATATAGGAAAAACAAAAACTTACAGGACATCTTAGTCAAAAGTAAACTAAAACCAAAACCGGGACAACCACACAAAAACAAACCGCAGTTCTTTAAAGAGAAAAAATCTGTAAAGAACAGGGGAACCAAACAGGTATTTCCCATCCTCCAGAAAATCAATCTGGACACAAGAAACTGCGTGTACATCATCACATGCAACAAATGCGGGAGCCAGTACATAGGAGAAACAGGGAATTCCATCCGAATCCGACTGGCACAACACAGATATAACATTAAGAACCAGAAAGAAATGCACACTAAATTAGTCCCACATTTTCTGGAACACGGCCTTCAATCACTAGAAGTGAGCGGACTCGAACACAACATTAATTGGACAGCTGCACAACGGCAGCAGACAGAGAGATACTGGATTCGTCAACTCGACACCAGATATCCCACTGGACTGAACATTAAATAAATTTGACATGCTTTCTCAGCCCGACCTGCCGAGTATCAGAGTGAGGTTGGAATCAGGGAATCCACAGATGGCCTATGCATTCCCTGTCTTTTTTAGAAGCACAAGTCAGTTAAAACTGACAGCTCTAGAAAGCAGGATCCGTTGTCCCGAACCTAACCAGCTCGTGCCTCTGGGGAAGCAGCCCTGCCATTGGCAGACTGTCCAGATCAAACCGATCAATGAGAAAGGAGGGGGCGGAGAAAGCGGGCGGAGCCCAAAATACACAGACACAAATAGAGCAGCAAAACACTGAGCAGCCACACTGCCTGATGAAGATCTAACCAGATCGAAACGTCGCGACCTACACACCGAGAAAAAGGACAAGCTTCCACCTCCAGCAAGAACCAGAAGGACGAACCCTCCCTCCACGGAAGAGAACTCTCTCCACAGAGGACCAACAAGGAGCAAAACTGACTTAGGTTGATACCTTACTCAGTTTACTCAGGAGACCTTCACAAAGGACCTCTCCACACGCTGCAGCAGCCCTCCAGCAGAAACAGCACTCCGGAGGACTCAGCCTACAGCACAAAAACACAAATCTAACACAGGTCGATACCTAACGGTGCCAACTAAAGCCTTGTTAAATTTGTTAGGTAAGTATGAGCCACAAAGGTAGACGCCAGCCCCGGGCTGACAACACACACTACCAGAGAGGCTACACCACAGCACACACACAGCACCACAGGAAAAGACAAATGACACAGTGTCAGAGCTCTTTTCAAATCACGGTGAGAATAATGTTTAATTTGATCCGTATGGTACACCACCTGCGCAATATTACTGTCAGCGTGGACCACAACAAAGAGTCCAGACCGGATCCTCCCAGCCTGCTACGCAAGATGAAGGAACTGATGGATCTCATCAAACCAGCTTGCCCGACAGGGAAAACCTTGCTCCTCCTGGAAGGCAATGCTAGAAACTGGGGCTACAATACTCGAGTAATCCTTGATGGACACTACACTGATGAGATCGACAGACTGTCCGCAGAGCTCTCCCAGGTGCTCACAGGAAACTGGAGAGAACCATGGGAAGTAGCTCAACGCTGGGCCTGGAACAACCTCGGCAAGAGACTGCACAGGAGCTCTCTGGAGCACACCAGGGCCATCATCATCAGCGTAAACAGCCCCAAAACAACACCTTCACAGCCACCGACCACCACTCAGAACCGGTACAGCGTGCTGACGGAGGAAACCGAGAGGGAGACAGAGACCGGCAACAGCTCTCAGAGTGCTAGCACAGGAGAGAATGAAAATCCTGCCCCCTGGACGATCCCTCCAAGGATCGCCCCTGCAGACACGCCGGCACTGTCACAGACAGAATTCCCTCAGATTCCAAAAACCCGACGCACGCCGAACAACAGGAGCCGTGAGAATAAAAAGAGGAGCAACGCAGAACCAGCCGCGACTCCCCCTCCGGCCTTCCAGCCGTCTGAGATTTCCCCGGCAGGCTCACCACTTGCACCTTCTTCCCTGCAGCTCTCTACCCACTCGGTCACTCCAACACCTAGACCGAGATCCCGCCTGCATGCCTCCCCCACTGCCTCTGCATCCTGTGCGCCTGCCTCCCTCATCTCCCCAGCATCTAACTTGGATGCTTCTCTCCTCCCTTCTCACTCTCCATTTTCTGCTTCCCTCCTCTCTACCCACACCTCTCACTCATCTGTGCCTAATCTTAACCTTTCACCCTGCATGCCTGACCTGAACCCTCCTGCCTTATCTATTAACCTTTCCCTCGACCCTAACTCTAACCCTAACCAAATTCCATCTTCTCTCTCTACCCCGGCTCCTGCTGCCTCGTCTCCTAATCCTTCCCCTGACTCTAACCCTAACCCACCTCCATCCTCTCCCTCGCTCCCGTCTCCTGCTGCCTTGTCCCCTAATCTTTCCCCGGACACTAACCCTAACTTGAATCAACTTTCACCCTCTCTCTCCATCCCGTTTCCTGACCTCTCCACTGCACCGGCTTCTCCAGCCTCCTCTCCCTCCTCCCCCACTCCTCCCAGGGCGCACATCTTCCCCGTAGTAACTGTACAACGGACACTAGTCTCTACCGAGACTCCCAAAACAACTTACAGACCAACACGCCACCCAAACACCAGTAGGAAAAACCTGGATTGGTCCCTGAAAACCCGGAAAAGTTGTCTCATCATCGGTGACTCGAATCTGGCTAACATCCCACCACACACGAACGAGGATGTCCAGATTGACAGCTATCCGGGCGCTAAATTCTCCCACGTGGAACCGCTGCTACAAGCACACAGGGACAACACCACGGTGAAGAAAGTAGTGCTCTCTTTCGGGATCAATAACAGGGAAAACAAACCAAAGGAAACAACAATAAAGCAGGTGCAGAAGGCTCGCAGAGCATCCAAACTTGCATTCCCGGACGCAGAAATCTACATCCCGGTGATCAACTACTCGGACACACTACCCCCGGAACAACAGAGGAACCTGGATACACTGAATAAGTACATCATGGAGAATACGAATCACATCCCAAAACTGCGGAAACAGGACTTTAAAACAGCAAGGGACAACGTCCACTGGACCACAGAAACAGCAGAAAAGATGCTGCAACACTGGATGACGCATTTAAACTAGACATCCCCACAAGCCTACAAACTGAGGAGGGGAGCAAGAACATAGTACTCCTGGCCAACAACTTTCAACCGACAGAGCCCCAAATAAAACTACTGGAAAAAGGACTTTCCTTCATCCCCACGCTAGATATCCACAAACAACAGAGGAATAACCTAAGACAGGACATAGGAATATACCACAGGAAACTAAAACTGGCAGCCTTTTTCCAAAACAAGAGAAAAAAGGACAGGATACCCTTCATGCCCACATCCAAATGGGAGCCTAGAGGGGGACAAATTGCCCAGGAAATCACCGACTTGATCACCCTAGACAGGGAAGCACTAGACGTACTGCCAGAACAACATAGAGATCACTGTAACCTAACGCAGGAGGAGGTAACAGCCCTCAGGAACCTAGCCAAAAACAGAAACATAGTCATTAAACCAGCAGACAAGGGAAGCGCTATAGTGATCATGGACAGAGAACAGTACATCTGGGAGGCTGAGAGACAGCTCAACAACCAGGAACACTACAGGAAACTACAGGAACCCACTTACCTAAAAACGGTGGAGGACATAAATAAAATCATAGATACGCTGTTGGACAAAAAATACATAAATACGAAACAGAGCAGCTACCTAAAGGGAAAAGAAGCACCCAGAGCCAGGATATTCTACCTACTACCCAAGATTCACAAAGCACCAGACACATGGCCTAAACCGTATGAGATTCCATCAGGAAGGCCGATTGTCTCTGACTGCAACAGTGAATCCTACAGGACGGCAGAATACATAGATTTCTTTCTAAATCCTCTGTCGAACCGCCATCCTAGCTACATAAAGGACACCTATGATTTTGTAGCCAAAATCAGAGGCATCACCGTCCCACAGTCTGCGTTTTTATTCAGTATAGATGTAGACAGCCTATACACCAACATAGAAACAACAGAGGGACTAAAAGCAGTTAGGAAATGGTTCAACAAATACCCGGACAAAGACAGACCGGATGCAGAAATCCTGGAACTCCTGTTCATCAACCTGACGAAAAACGACTTTGAATTCAACCAGGAATTTTACCTCCAAATCAAAGGGACAGCAATGGGCAAGAAATTCGCACCAGCCTATGCGGACATTTACATGGCTGACTGGGAAGAAACAGTCTTCGAGAAATGCACACACAAACCCACACACTACTTTAGATATTTAGATGACATCTGGGGCACATGGACACACGGCACAGACACATTTTTAGACTTCATGAACATCTTAAACACGCACCACACATCGATCAAAGTTAAACACACCACACATAACTCCTCAATTAATTTCTTAGACACCACCACATACAAAGGCCCTGATTTTAACCGCACTAACACATTAGACACAAAGGTTTATTTCAAAGATACTGACACACATTCATTACTACACAAAAACAGCTTCCACCCAAAACACACATTCAGAGGACTTGTTAAATCCCAACTCTTAAGATTCCACAGAATCTGCAGCCAGTCCACGGAATTTGAAAAGGCCACTCAGACTCTATATGGGTCGTTGAGGAAAAGAGGCTACGCCCGGAGCTTCCTGAGGAAAATCCGAAAGTCGTTTCTGGAAACAAAGGAGAAGAACCTCAAAACTCCCATCCCCCTGATAACAACTTACTCGAGCCTAAGTATCCACATTAACAACAGAATCAAAAGGAACTTTGAAGACACTCAAAGGAACAATTCTGTGATGCAGGAATTTAGGATCATATCAGCATATAGGAAAAACAAAAACTTACAGGACATCTTAGTCAAAAGTAAACTAAAACCAAAACCGGGACAACCACACAAAAACAAACCGCAGTTCTTTAAAGAGAAAAAATCTGTAAAGAACAGGGGAACCAAACAGGTATTTCCCATCCTCCAGAAAATCAATCTGGACACAAGAAACTGCGTGTACATCATCACATGCAACAAATGCGGGAGCCAGTACATAGGAGAAACAGGGAATTCCATCCGAATCCGACTGGCACAACACAGATATAACATTAAGAACCAGAAAGAAATGCACACTAAATTAGTCCCACATTTTCTGGAACACGGCCTTCAATCACTAGAAGTGAGCGGACTCGAACACAACATTAATTGGACAGCTGCACAACGGCAGCAGACAGAGAGATACTGGATTCGTCAACTCGACACCAGATATCCCACTGGACTGAACATTAAATAAATTTGACATGCTTTCTCAGCCCGACCTGCCGAGTATCAGAGTGAGGTTGGAATCAGGGAATCCACAGATGGCCTATGCATTCCCTGTCTTTTTTAGAAGCACAAGTCAGTTAAAACTGACAGCTCTAGAAAGCAGGATCCGTTGTCCCGAACCTAACCAGCTCGTGCCTCTGGGGAAGCAGCCCTGCCATTGGCAGACTGTCCAGATCAAACCGATCAATGAGAAAGGAGGGGGCGGAGAAAGCGGGCGGAGCCCAAAATACACAGACACAAATAGAGCAGCAAAACACTGAGCAGCCACACTGCCTGATGAAGATCTAACCAGATCGAAACGTCGCGACCTACACACCGAGAAAAAGGACAAGCTTCCACCTCCAGCAAGAACCAGAAGGACGAACCCTCCCTCCACGGAAGAGAACTCTCTCCACAGAGGACCAACAAGGAGCAAAACTGACTTAGGTTGATACCTTACTCAGTTTACTCAGGAGACCTTCACAAAGGACCTCTCCACACGCTGCAGCAGCCCTCCAGCAGAAACAGCACTCCGGAGGACTCAGCCTACAGCACAAAAACACAAATCTAACACAGGTCGATACCTAACGGTGCCAACTAAAGCCTTGTTAAATTTGTTAGGTAAGTATGAGCCACAAAGGTAGACGCCAGCCCCGGGCTGACAACACACACTACCAGAGAGGCTACACCACAGCACACACACAGCACCACAGGAAAAGACAAATGACACAGTGTCAGAGCTCTTTTCAAATCACGGTGAGAATAATGTTTAATTTGATCCGTATGGTACACCACCTGCGCAATATTACTGTCAGCGTGGACCACAACAAAGAGTCCAGACCGGATCCTCCCAGCCTGCTACGCAAGATGAAGGAACTGATGGATCTCATCAAACCAGCTTGCCCGACAGGGAAAACCTTGCTCCTCCTGGAAGGCAATGCTAGAAACTGGGGCTACAATACTCGAGTAATCCTTGATGGACACTACACTGATGAGATCGACAGACTGTCCGCAGAGCTCTCCCAGGTGCTCACAGGAAACTGGAGAGAACCATGGGAAGTAGCTCAACGCTGGGCCTGGAACAACCTCGGCAAGAGACTGCACAGGAGCTCTCTGGAGCACACCAGGGCCATCATCATCAGCGTAAACAGCCCCAAAACAACACCTTCACAGCCACCGACCACCACTCAGAACCGGTACAGCGTGCTGACGGAGGAAACCGAGAGGGAGACAGAGACCGGCAACAGCTCTCAGAGTGCTAGCACAGGAGAGAATGAAAATCCTGCCCCCTGGACGATCCCTCCAAGGATCGCCCCTGCAGACACGCCGGCACTGTCACAGACAGAATTCCCTCAGATTCCAAAAACCCGACGCACGCCGAACAACAGGAGCCGTGAGAATAAAAAGAGGAGCAACGCAGAACCAGCCGCGACTCCCCCTCCGGCCTTCCAGCCGTCTGAGATTTCCCCGGCAGGCTCACCACTTGCACCTTCTTCCCTGCAGCTCTCTACCCACTCGGTCACTCCAACACCTAGACCGAGATCCCGCCTGCATGCCTCCCCCACTGCCTCTGCATCCTGTGCGCCTGCCTCCCTCATCTCCCCAGCATCTAACTTGGATGCTTCTCTCCTCCCTTCTCACTCTCCATTTTCTGCTTCCCTCCTCTCTACCCACACCTCTCACTCATCTGTGCCTAATCTTAACCTTTCACCCTGCATGCCTGACCTGAACCCTCCTGCCTTATCTATTAACCTTTCCCTCGACCCTAACTCTAACCCTAACCAAATTCCATCTTCTCTCTCTACCCCGGCTCCTGCTGCCTCGTCTCCTAATCCTTCCCCTGACTCTAACCCTAACCCACCTCCATCCTCTCCCTCGCTCCCGTCTCCTGCTGCCTTGTCCCCTAATCTTTCCCCGGACACTAACCCTAACTTGAATCAACTTTCACCCTCTCTCTCCATCCCGTTTCCTGACCTCTCCACTGCACCGGCTTCTCCAGCCTCCTCTCCCTCCTCCCCCACTCCTCCCAGGGCGCACATCTTCCCCGTAGTAACTGTACAACGGACACTAGTCTCTACCGAGACTCCCAAAACAACTTACAGACCAACACGCCACCCAAACACCAGTAGGAAAAACCTGGATTGGTCCCTGAAAACCCGGAAAAGTTGTCTCATCATCGGTGACTCGAATCTGGCTAACATCCCACCACACACGAACGAGGATGTCCAGATTGACAGCTATCCGGGCGCTAAATTCTCCCACGTGGAACCGCTGCTACAAGCACACAGGGACAACACCACGGTGAAGAAAGTAGTGCTCTCTTTCGGGATCAATAACAGGGAAAACAAACCAAAGGAAACAACAATAAAGCAGGTGCAGAAGGCTCGCAGAGCATCCAAACTTGCATTCCCGGACGCAGAAATCTACATCCCGGTGATCAACTACTCGGACACACTACCCCCGGAACAACAGAGGAACCTGGATACACTGAATAAGTACATCATGGAGAATACGAATCACATCCCAAAACTGCGGAAACAGGACTTTAAAACAGCAAGGGACAACGTCCACTGGACCACAGAAACAGCAGAAAAGATGCTGCAACACTGGATGACGCATTTAAACTAGACATCCCCACAAGCCTACAAACTGAGGAGGGGAGCAAGAACATAGTACTCCTGGCCAACAACTTTCAACCGACAGAGCCCCAAATAAAACTACTGGAAAAAGGACTTTCCTTCATCCCCACGCTAGATATCCACAAACAACAGAGGAATAACCTAAGACAGGACATAGGAATATACCACAGGAAACTAAAACTGGCAGCCTTTTTCCAAAACAAGAGAAAAAAGGACAGGATACCCTTCATGCCCACATCCAAATGGGAGCCTAGAGGGGGACAAATTGCCCAGGAAATCACCGACTTGATCACCCTAGACAGGGAAGCACTAGACGTACTGCCAGAACAACATAGAGATCACTGTAACCTAACGCAGGAGGAGGTAACAGCCCTCAGGAACCTAGCCAAAAACAGAAACATAGTCATTAAACCAGCAGACAAGGGAAGCGCTATAGTGATCATGGACAGAGAACAGTACATCTGGGAGGCTGAGAGACAGCTCAACAACCAGGAACACTACAGGAAACTACAGGAACCCACTTACCTAAAAACGGTGGAGGACATAAATAAAATCATAGATACGCTGTTGGACAAAAAATACATAAATACGAAACAGAGCAGCTACCTAAAGGGAAAAGAAGCACCCAGAGCCAGGATATTCTACCTACTACCCAAGATTCACAAAGCACCAGACACATGGCCTAAACCGTATGAGATTCCATCAGGAAGGCCGATTGTCTCTGACTGCAACAGTGAATCCTACAGGACGGCAGAATACATAGATTTCTTTCTAAATCCTCTGTCGAACCGCCATCCTAGCTACATAAAGGACACCTATGATTTTGTAGCCAAAATCAGAGGCATCACCGTCCCACAGTCTGCGTTTTTATTCAGTATAGATGTAGACAGCCTATACACCAACATAGAAACAACAGAGGGACTAAAAGCAGTTAGGAAATGGTTCAACAAATACCCGGACAAAGACAGACCGGATGCAGAAATCCTGGAACTCCTGTTCATCAACCTGACGAAAAACGACTTTGAATTCAACCAGGAATTTTACCTCCAAATCAAAGGGACAGCAATGGGCAAGAAATTCGCACCAGCCTATGCGGACATTTACATGGCTGACTGGGAAGAAACAGTCTTCGAGAAATGCACACACAAACCCACACACTACTTTAGATATTTAGATGACATCTGGGGCACATGGACACACGGCACAGACACATTTTTAGACTTCATGAACATCTTAAACACGCACCACACATCGATCAAAGTTAAACACACCACACATAACTCCTCAATTAATTTCTTAGACACCACCACATACAAAGGCCCTGATTTTAACCGCACTAACACATTAGACACAAAGGTTTATTTCAAAGATACTGACACACATTCATTACTACACAAAAACAGCTTCCACCCAAAACACACATTCAGAGGACTTGTTAAATCCCAACTCTTAAGATTCCACAGAATCTGCAGCCAGTCCACGGAATTTGAAAAGGCCACTCAGACTCTATATGGGTCGTTGAGGAAAAGAGGCTACGCCCGGAGCTTCCTGAGGAAAATCCGAAAGTCGTTTCTGGAAACAAAGGAGAAGAACCTCAAAACTCCCATCCCCCTGATAACAACTTACTCGAGCCTAAGTATCCACATTAACAACAGAATCAAAAGGAACTTTGAAGACACTCAAAGGAACAATTCTGTGATGCAGGAATTTAGGATCATATCAGCATATAGGAAAAACAAAAACTTACAGGACATCTTAGTCAAAAGTAAACTAAAACCAAAACCGGGACAACCACACAAAAACAAACCGCAGTTCTTTAAAGAGAAAAAATCTGTAAAGAACAGGGGAACCAAACAGGTATTTCCCATCCTCCAGAAAATCAATCTGGACACAAGAAACTGCGTGTACATCATCACATGCAACAAATGCGGGAGCCAGTACATAGGAGAAACAGGGAATTCCATCCGAATCCGACTGGCACAACACAGATATAACATTAAGAACCAGAAAGAAATGCACACTAAATTAGTCCCACATTTTCTGGAACACGGCCTTCAATCACTAGAAGTGAGCGGACTCGAACACAACATTAATTGGACAGCTGCACAACGGCAGCAGACAGAGAGATACTGGATTCGTCAACTCGACACCAGATATCCCACTGGACTGAACATTAAATAAATTTGACATGCTTTCTCAGCCCGACCTGCCGAGTATCAGAGTGAGGTTGGAATCAGGGAATCCACAGATGGCCTATGCATTCCCTGTCTTTTTTAGAAGCACAAGTCAGTTAAAACTGACAGCTCTAGAAAGCAGGATCCGTTGTCCCGAACCTAACCAGCTCGTGCCTCTGGGGAAGCAGCCCTGCCATTGGCAGACTGTCCAGATCAAACCGATCAATGAGAAAGGAGGGGGCGGAGAAAGCGGGCGGAGCCCAAAATACACAGACACAAATAGAGCAGCAAAACACTGAGCAGCCACACTGCCTGATGAAGATCTAACCAGATCGAAACGTCGCGACCTACACACCGAGAAAAAGGACAAGCTTCCACCTCCAGCAAGAACCAGAAGGACGAACCCTCCCTCCACGGAAGAGAACTCTCTCCACAGAGGACCAACAAGGAGCAAAACTGACTTAGGTTGATACCTTACTCAGTTTACTCAGGAGACCTTCACAAAGGACCTCTCCACACGCTGCAGCAGCCCTCCAGCAGAAACAGCACTCCGGAGGACTCAGCCTACAGCACAAAAACACAAATCTAACACAGGTCGATACCTAACGGTGCCAACTAAAGCCTTGTTAAATTTGTTAGGTAAGTATGAGCCACAAAGGTAGACGCCAGCCCCGGGCTGACAACACACACTACCAGAGAGGCTACACCACAGCACACACACAGCACCACAGGAAAAGACAAATGACACAGTGTCAGAGCTCTTTTCAAATCACGGTGAGAATAATGTTTAATTTGATCCGTATGGTACACCACCTGCGCAATATTACTGTCAGCGTGGACCACAACAAAGAGTCCAGACCGGATCCTCCCAGCCTGCTACGCAAGATGAAGGAACTGATGGATCTCATCAAACCAGCTTGCCCGACAGGGAAAACCTTGCTCCTCCTGGAAGGCAATGCTAGAAACTGGGGCTACAATACTCGAGTAATCCTTGATGGACACTACACTGATGAGATCGACAGACTGTCCGCAGAGCTCTCCCAGGTGCTCACAGGAAACTGGAGAGAACCATGGGAAGTAGCTCAACGCTGGGCCTGGAACAACCTCGGCAAGAGACTGCACAGGAGCTCTCTGGAGCACACCAGGGCCATCATCATCAGCGTAAACAGCCCCAAAACAACACCTTCACAGCCACCGACCACCACTCAGAACCGGTACAGCGTGCTGACGGAGGAAACCGAGAGGGAGACAGAGACCGGCAACAGCTCTCAGAGTGCTAGCACAGGAGAGAATGAAAATCCTGCCCCCTGGACGATCCCTCCAAGGATCGCCCCTGCAGACACGCCGGCACTGTCACAGACAGAATTCCCTCAGATTCCAAAAACCCGACGCACGCCGAACAACAGGAGCCGTGAGAATAAAAAGAGGAGCAACGCAGAACCAGCCGCGACTCCCCCTCCGGCCTTCCAGCCGTCTGAGATTTCCCCGGCAGGCTCACCACTTGCACCTTCTTCCCTGCAGCTCTCTACCCACTCGGTCACTCCAACACCTAGACCGAGATCCCGCCTGCATGCCTCCCCCACTGCCTCTGCATCCTGTGCGCCTGCCTCCCTCATCTCCCCAGCATCTACTTGGATGCTTCTCTCCTCCCTTCTCACTCTCCATTTTCTGCTTCCCTCCTCTCTACCCACACCTCTCACTCATCTGTGCCTAATCTTAACCTTTCACCCTGCATGCCTGACCTGAACCCTCCTGCCTTATCTATTAACCTTTCCCTCGACCCTAACTCTAACCCTAACCAAATTCCATCTTCTCTCTCTACCCCGGCTCCTGCTGCCTCGTCTCCTAATCCTTCCCCTGACTCTAACCCTAACCCACCTCCATCCTCTCCCTCGCTCCCGTCTCCTGCTGCCTTGTCCCCTAATCTTTCCCCGGACACTAACCCTAACTTGAATCAACTTTCACCCTCTCTCTCCATCCCGTTTCCTGACCTCTCCACTGCACCGGCTTCTCCAGCCTCCTCTCCCTCCTCCCCCACTCCTCCCAGGGCGCACATCTTCCCCGTAGTAACTGTACAACGGACACTAGTCTCTACCGAGACTCCCAAACAACTTACAGACCAACACGCCACCCAAACACCAGTAGGAAAAACCTGGATTGGTCCTGAAAACCCGGAAAAGTTGTCTCATCATCGGTGACTCGAATCTGGCTAACATCCACCACACACGAACGAGGATGTCCAGATTGACAGCTATCCGGGCGCTAAATTCTCCCACGTGGAACCGCTGCTACAAGCACACAGGACAACACCACGGTGAAGAAAGTAGTGCTCTCTTTCGGGATCAATAACAGGGAAAACAAAACCAAAGGAAACAACAATAAAGCAGGTGCAGAAGGCTCGCGAGCATCAAACTTGCATTCCCGGACGCAGAAATCTACATCCCGGTGATCAACTACTCGGACACACTACCCCCGGAACAACAGAGGAACCTGGATACACTGAATAAGTACATCATGGAGAATACGAATCACATCCAAAACTGCGGAAACAGGACTTTAAAACAGCAAGGGACAACGTCCACTGGACCACAGAAACAGCAGAAAAGATGCTGCAACACTGGATGACGCATTTAAACTAGACATCCCCACAAGCCTACAAACTGAGGAGGGGAGCAAGAACATAGTACTCCTGGCCAACAACTTTCAACCGACAGAGCCCCAAATAAAACTACTGGAAAAAGGACTTTCCTTCATCCCCACGCTAGATATCCACAAACAACAGAGGAATAACCTAAGACAGGACATAGGAATATACCACAGGAAACTAAAACTGGCAGCCTTTTTCCAAAACAAGAGAAAAAAGGACAGGATACCCTTCATGCCCACATCCAAATGGGAGCCTAGAGGGGGACAAATTGCCCAGGAAATCACCGACTTGATCACCCTAGACAGGGAAGCACTAGACGTACTGCCAGAACAACATAGAGATCACTGTAACCTAACGCAGGAGGAGGTAACAGCCCTCAGGAACCTAGCCAAAAACAGAAACATAGTCATTAAACCAGCAGACAAGGGAAGCGCTATAGTGATCATGGACAGAGAACAGTACATCTGGGAGGCTGAGAGACAGCTCAACAACCAGGAACACTACAGGAAACTACAGGAACCCACTTACCTAAAAACGGTGGAGGACATAAATAAAATCATAGATACGCTGTTGGACAAAAAATACATAAATACGAAACAGAGCAGCTACCTAAAGGGAAAAGAAGCACCCAGAGCCAGGATATTCTACCTACTACCCAAGATTCACAAAGCACCAGACACATGGCCTAAACCGTATGAGATTCCATCAGGAAGGCCGATTGTCTCTGACTGCAACAGTGAATCCTACAGGACGGCAGAATACATAGATTTCTTTCTAAATCCTCTGTCGAACCGCCATCCTAGCTACATAAAGGACACCTATGATTTTGTAGCCAAAATCAGAGGCATCACCGTCCCACAGTCTGCGTTTTTATTCAGTATAGATGTAGACAGCCTATACACCAACATAGAAACAACAGAGGGACTAAAAGCAGTTAGGAAATGGTTCAACAAATACCCGGACAAAGACAGACCGGATGCAGAAATCCTGGAACTCCTGTTCATCAACCTGACGAAAAACGACTTTGAATTCAACCAGGAATT
>NW_027211776.1:0-63128 GCF_022749685.1 Semicossyphus pulcher | reverse complement strand
GAAGATGAAATCAGTTAACGATGAAATCAGTTAACGATGAAATCAGTTAACGATGAAATCAATTAAATGAAGATGAAATCAGTTAACGATGAAATCAGTTAAATGAAGATGAAATCAGTTAACGATGAAATCAGTTAAAGATGAAATCAGTTAACGATGAAATCAGTTAACGATGAAATCAGTTAACGATGAAATCAGTTAAATGAAGATGAAATCAGTTAACGATGAAATCAGTTAAATGAAGAATGAAAATGAAATCAGTTAAATGAAGATGAAATCAGTTAACGATGAAATCAGTTAACGATGAAATCAGTTAACGATGAAATCAGTTAAATGAAGATGAAATCAGTTAACGATGAAATCAGTTAACAATGAAATCAGTTAAATGAAGATGAAATCAGTTAACGATGAAATCAGTTAACGATGAAATCAGTTAACGATGAAATCAGTTAAATGAAGATGAAATCAGTTAAAGATGAAATCAGTTAACGATGAAATCAGTTAACGATGAAATCAGTTAAATGAAGATGAAATCAGTTAACGATGAAATCAGTTAACGATGAAATCAATTAACGATGAAATCAGTTAAATGAAGATGAAATCAGTTAACGATGAAATCAGTTAAAGATGAAATCAGTTAAATGAAGAATGAAGATGAAATCAGTTAACGATGAAATCAGTTAAATGAAGATGAAATCAGTTAACGATGAAATCAGTTAACGATGAAATCAGTTAAATGAAGATGAAATCAGTTAACGATGAAATCAGTTAAATGAAGAATGAAGATGAAATCAGTTAACGATGAAATCAATTAACGATGAAATCAGTTAACGATGAAATCAGTTAAATGAAGATGAAATCAGTTAACGATGAAATCAGTTAACGATGAAATCAGTTAAATGAAGATGAAATCAGTTAACGATGAAATCAGTTAACGATGAAATCAGTTAAATGAAGATGAAATCAGTTAACGATGAAATCAGTTAACGATGAAATCAGTTAACGATGAAATCAGTTAAATGAAGATGAAATCAGTTAACGATGAAATCAGTTAACGATGAAATCAGTTAACGATGAAATCAATTAAATGAAGATGAAATCAGTTAACGATGAAATCAGTTAACGATGAAATCAGTTAAATGAAGATGAAATCAGTTAAATGAAGATGAAATCAGTTAACGATGAAATCAGTTAACGATGAAATCAGTTAACGATGAAATCAGTTAACGATGAAATCAGTTAAATGAAGATGAAATCAGTTAAAGATGAAATCAGTTAACGATGAAATCAGTTAACGATGAAATCAGTTAAATGAAGATGAAATCAGTTAACGATGAAATCAGTTAACGATGAAATCAATTAACGATGAAATCAGTTAAATGAAGATGAAATCAGTTAACGATGAAATCAGTTAAAGATGAAATCAGTTAAATGAAGAATGAAGATGAAATCAGTTAACGATGAAATCAGTTAAATGAAGATGAAATCAGTTAACGATGAAATCAATTAACGATGAAATCAGTTAACGATGAAATCAATTAACGATGAAATCAGTTAAATGAAGATGAAATCAGTTAACGATGAAATCAGTTAAAGATGAAATCAGTTAAATGAAGAATGAAGATGAAATCAGTTAACGATGAAATCAGTTAAATGAAGATGAAATCAGTTAACGATGAAATCAATTAACGATGAAATCAGTTAACGATGAAATCAATTAACGATGAAATCAGTTAAATGAAGATGAAATCAGTTAACGATGAAATCAGTTAACGATGAAATCAGTTAACGATGAAATCAATTAACGATGAAATCAGTTAAATGAAGATGAAATCAGTTAACGATGAAATCAGTTAAAGATGAAATCAGTTAAATGAAGAATGAAGATGAAATCAGTTAACGATGAAATCAGTTAAATGAAGATGAAATCAGTTAACGATGAAATCAGTTAACGATGAAATCAGTTAAATGAAGATGAAATCAGTTAACGATGAAATCAGTTAAATGAAGAATGAAGATGAAATCAGTTAACGATGAAATCAATTAACGATGAAATCAGTTAACGATGAAATCAGTTAAATGAAGATGAAATCAGTTAACGATGAAATCAGTTAACGATGAAATCAGTTAAATGAAGAATGAAAATGAAATCAGTTAACGATGAAATCAATTAACGATGAAATCAGTTAACGATGAAATCAGTTAAATGAAGATGAAATCAGTTAACGATGAAATCAGTTAACGATGAAATCAGTTAAATGAAGATGAAATCAGTTAACGATGAAATCAGTTAACGATGAAATCAGTTAACGATGAAATCAGTTAACGATGAAATCAGTTAAATGAAGATGAAATCAGTTAACGATGAAATCAGTTAACGATGAAATCAGTTAACGATGAAATCAATTAAATGAAGATGAAATCAGTTAACGATGAAATCAGTTAAATGAAGAATGAAAATGAAATCAGTTAAATGAAGATGAAATCAGTTAACGATGAAATCAGTTAACGATGAAATCAGTTAAATGAAGATGAAATCAGTTAACGATGAAATCAGTTAACGATGAAATCAGTTAACGATGAAATCAATTAAATGAAGATGAAATCAGTTAACGATGAAATCAGTTAAATGAAGATGAAATCAGTTAACGATGAAATCAGTTAAAGATGAAATCAGTTAACGATGAAATCAGTTAACGATGAAATCAGTTAACGATGAAATCAGTTAAATGAAGATGAAATCAGTTAACGATGAAATCAGTTAAATGAAGAATGAAAATGAAATCAGTTAAATGAAGATGAAATCAGTTAACGATGAAATCAGTTAACGATGAAATCAGTTAAATGAAGAATGAAAATGAAATCAGTTAACGATGAAATCAATTAACGATGAAATCAGTTAACGATGAAATCAGTTAAATGAAGATGAAATCAGTTAACGATGAAATCAGTTAACGATGAAATCAGTTAAATGAAGATGAAATCAGTTAACGATGAAATCAGTTAACGATGAAATCAGTTAAATGAAGAATGAAAATGAAATCAGTTAACGATGAAATCAATTAACGATGAAATCAGTTAACGATGAAATCAGTTAAATGAAGATGAAATCAGTTAACGATGAAATCAGTTAACGATGAAATCAGTTAAATGAAGATGAAATCAGTTAACGATGAAATCAGTTAACGATGAAATCAGTTAACGATGAAATCAATTAAATGAAGATGAAATCAGTTAACGATGAAATCAGTTAAATGAAGAATGAAAATGAAATCAGTTAAATGAAGATGAAATCAGTTAACGATGAAATCAGTTAACGATGAAATCAGTTAAATGAAGATGAAATCAGTTAACGATGAAATCAGTTAACGATGAAATCAGTTAACGATGAAATCAATTAAATGAAGATGAAATCAGTTAACGATGAAATCAGTTAAATGAAGATGAAATCAGTTAACGATGAAATCAGTTAACGATGAAATCAGTTAAATGAAGATGAAATCAGTTAACGATGAAATCAGTTAAATGAAGAATGAAAATGAAATCAGTTAAATGAAGATGAAATCAGTTAACGATGAAATCAGTTAACGATGAAATCAGTTAACGATGAAATCAGTTAAATGAAGATGAAATCAGTTAACGATGAAATCAGTTAACAATGAAATCAGTTAAATGAAGATGAAATCAGTTAACGATGAAATCAGTTAACGATGAAATCAGTTAACGATGAAATCAGTTAAATGAAGATGAAATCAGTTAAAGATGAAATCAGTTAACGATGAAATCAGTTAACGATGAAATCAGTTAAATGAAGATGAAATCAGTTAACGATGAAATCAGTTAACGATGAAATCAATTAACGATGAAATCAGTTAAATGAAGATGAAATCAGTTAACGATGAAATCAGTTAAAGATGAAATCAGTTAAATGAAGAATGAAGATGAAATCAGTTAACGATGAAATCAGTTAAATGAAGATGAAATCAGTTAACGATGAAATCAGTTAACGATGAAATCAGTTAACGATGAAATCAGTTAAATGAAGATGAAATCAGTTAACGATGAAATCAGTTAAATGAAGAATGAAGATGAAATCAGTTAACGATGAAATCAATTAACGATGAAATCAGTTAACGATGAAATCAGTTAAATGAAGATGAAATCAGTTAACGATGAAATCAGTTAACGATGAAATCAGTTAAATGAAGAATGAAAATGAAATCAGTTAACGATGAAATCAATTAACGATGAAATCAGTTAACGATGAAATCAGTTAAATGAAGATGAAATCAGTTAACGATGAAATCAGTTAACGATGAAATCAGTTAAATGAAGATGAAATCAGTTAACGATGAAATCAGTTAACGATGAAATCAGTTAAATGAAGATGAAATCAGTTAACGATGAAATCAGTTAACGATGAAATCAGTTAACGATGAAATCAATTAAATGAAGATGAAATCAGTTAACGATGAAATCAGTTAACGATGAAATCAATTAACGATGAAATCAGTTAAATGAAGATGAAATCAGTTAACGATGAAATCAGTTAAAGATGAAATCAGTTAAATGAAGAATGAAGATGAAATCAGTTAACGATGAAATCAGTTAAATGAAGATGAAATCAGTTAACGATGAAATCAGTTAACGATGAAATCAGTTAACGATGAAATCAGTTAAATGAAGATGAAATCAGTTAACGATGAAATCAGTTAAATGAAGAATGAAGATGAAATCAGTTAACGATGAAATCAATTAACGATGAAATCAGTTAACGATGAAATCAGTTAAATGAAGATGAAATCAGTTAACGATGAAATCAGTTAACGATGAAATCAGTTAAATGAAGAATGAAAATGAAATCAGTTAACGATGAAATCAATTAACGATGAAATCAGTTAACGATGAAATCAGTTAAATGAAGATGAAATCAGTTAACGATGAAATCAGTTAACGATGAAATCAGTTAAATGAAGATGAAATCAGTTAACGATGAAATCAGTTAACGATGAAATCAGTTAAATGAAGATGAAATCAGTTAACGATGAAATCAGTTAACGATGAAATCAGTTAACGATGAAATCAATTAAATGAAGATGAAATCAGTTAACGATGAAATCAGTTAAATGAAGAATGAAAATGAAATCAGTTAAATGAAGATGAAATCAGTTAACGATGAAATCAGTTAACGATGAAATCAGTTAAATGAAGATGAAATCAGTTAACGATGAAATCAGTTAACGATGAAATCAGTTAACGATGAAATCAATTAAATGAAGATGAAATCAGTTAACGATGAAATCAGTTAAATGAAGATGAAATCAGTTAACGATGAAATCAGTTAAAGATGAAATCAGTTAACGATGAAATCAGTTAACGATGAAATCAGTTAACGATGAAATCAGTTAACGATGAAATCAGTTAAATGAAGATGAAATCAGTTAACGATGAAATCAGTTAACAATGAAATCAGTTAAATGAAGATGAAATCAGTTAACGATGAAATCAGTTAACGATGAAATCAGTTAAATGAAGATGAAATCAGTTAAAGATGAAATCAGTTAACGATGAAATCAGTTAACGATGAAATCAGTTAAATGAAGATGAAATCAGTTAACGATGAAATCAGTTAACGATGAAATCAATTAACGATGAAATCAGTTAAATGAAGATGAAATCAGTTAACGATGAAATCAGTTAAAGATGAAATCAGTTAAATGAAGAATGAAGATGAAATCAGTTAACGATGAAATCAGTTAAATGAAGATGAAATCAGTTAACGATGAAATCAGTTAACGATGAAATCAGTTAACGATGAAATCAGTTAAATGAAGATGAAATCAGTTAACGATGAAATCAGTTAAATGAAGAATGAAGATGAAATCAGTTAACGATGAAATCAATTAACGATGAAATCAGTTAACGATGAAATCAGTTAAATGAAGATGAAATCAGTTAACGATGAAATCAGTTAACGATGAAATCAGTTAAATGAAGAATGAAAATGAAATCAGTTAACGATGAAATCAATTAACGATGAAATCAGTTAACGATGAAATCAGTTAAATGAAGATGAAATCAGTTAACGATGAAATCAGTTAACGATGAAATCAGTTAAATGAAGATGAAATCAGTTAACGATGAAATCAGTTAACGATGAAATCAGTTAACGATGAAATCAGTTAAATGAAGATGAAATCAGTTAACGATGAAATCAGTTAACGATGAAATCAGTTAACGATGAAATCAATTAAATGAAGATGAAATCAGTTAACGATGAAATCAGTTAAATGAAGAATGAAAATGAAATCAGTTAAATGAAGATGAAATCAGTTAACGATGAAATCAGTTAAATGAAGATGAAATCAGTTAACGATGAAATCAGTTAACGATGAAATCAGTTAACGATGAAATCAATTAAATGAAGATGAAATCAGTTAACGATGAAATCAGTTAAATGAAGATGAAATCAGTTAACGATGAAATCAGTTAACGATGAAATCAGTTAACGATGAAATCAATTAAATGAAGATGAAATCAGTTAACGATGAAATCAGTTAAATGAAGATGAAATCAGTTAACGATGAAATCAGTTAAAGATGAAATCAGTTAACGATGAAATCAGTTAACGATGAAATCAGTTAACGATGAAATCAGTTAAATGAAGATGAAATCAGTTAACGATGAAATCAGTTAAATGAAGAATGAAAATGAAATCAGTTAAATGAAGATGAAATCAGTTAACGATGAAATCAGTTAACGATGAAATCAGTTAACGATGAAATCAGTTAAATGAAGATGAAATCAGTTAACGATGAAATCAGTTAACAATGAAATCAGTTAAATGAAGATGAAATCAGTTAACGATGAAATCAGTTAACGATGAAATCAGTTAACGATGAAATCAGTTAAATGAAGATGAAATCAGTTAACGATGAAATCAGTTAACGATGGAATCAGTTAACGACGAAATCAGTTAACGATGAAATCAGTTAAATGAAGATGAAATCAGTTAACGATGAAATCAGTTAACGATGAAATCAGTTAACGATGAAATCAATTAAATGAAGATGAAATCAGTTAACGATGAAATCAGTTAAATGAAGATGAAATCAGTTAACGATGAAATCAGTTAAATG
Source organism: Semicossyphus pulcher (assembly GCF_022749685.1). Lineage (NCBI taxonomy): Eukaryota > Metazoa > Chordata > Actinopteri > Labriformes > Labridae > Semicossyphus > Semicossyphus pulcher. Next base: position 55,989 of record NW_027211776.1, on the reverse strand, counting down.
AAGAATGAAAATGAAATCAGTTAAATGAAGATGAAATCAGTTAACGATGAAATCAGTTAACGATGAAATCAGTTAAATGAAGATGAAATCAGTTAAATGAAGATGAAATCAGTTAACGATGAAATCAGTTAACGATGAAATCAGTTAACGATGGAATCAGTTAACGATGAAATCAGTTAACGATGAAATCAGTTAAATGAAGATGAAATCAGTTAACGATGAAATCAGTTAACGATGAAATCAGTTAAATGAAGATGAAATCAGTTAACGATGAAATCAGTTAACGATGAAATCAGTTAACGATGAAATCAATTAAATGAAGATGAAATCAGTTAACGATGAAATCAGTTAAATGAAGAATGAAAATGAAATCAGTTAAATGAAGATGGAATCAGTTAACGATGAAATCAGTTAACGATGAAATCAGTTAACGATGAAATCAGTTAAATGAAGATGAAATCAGTTAACGATGAAATCAGTTAAATGAAGATGAAATCAGTTAACGATGAAATCAGTTAACGATGAAATCAGTTAACGATGGAATCAGTTAACGATGAAATCAGTTAACGATGAAATCAGTTAAATGAAGATGAAATCAGTTAACGATGAAATCAGTTAACGATGAAATCAGTTAAATGAAGATGAAATCAGTTAACGATGAAATCAGTTAAAGATGAAATCAGTTAACGATGAAATCAGTTAACGATGAAATCAGTTAAATGAAGATGAAATCAGTTAACGATGAAATCAGTTAACGATGAAATCAGTTAACGATGAAATCAATTAAATGAAGATGAAATCAGTTAACGATGAAATCAGTTAAATGAAGATGAAATCAGTTAACGATGAAATCAGTTAAAGATGAAATCAGTTAACGATGAAATCAGTTAACGATGAAATCAGTTAAATGAAGATGAAATCAGTTAACGATGAAATCAGTTAAAGATGAAATCAGTTAACGATGAAATCAGTTAAATGAAGATGAAATCAGTTAACGATGAAATCAGTTAACGATGAAATCAGTTAACGATGAAATCAGTTAAATGAAGATGAAATCAGTTAACGATGAAATCAGTTAACGATGAAATCAGTTAACGATGAAATCAGTTAAATGAAGATGAAATCAGTTAACGATGAAATCAGTTAACGATGAAATCAGTTAACGATGAAATCAATTAAATGAAGATGAAATCAGTTAACGATGAAATCAGTTAAATGAAGATGAAATCAGTTAACGATGAAATCAGTTAAAGATGAAATCAGTTAACGATGAAATCAGTTAACGATGAAATCAGTTAACGATGAAATCAGTTAAATGAAGATGAAATCAGTTAACGATGAAATCAGTTAACGATGAAATCAGTTAAATGAAGAATGAAAATGAAATCAGTTAAATGAAGATGAAATCAGTTAACGATGAAATCAGTTAACGATGAAATCAGTTAACGATGGAATCAGTTAACAATGAAATCAGTTAAATGAAGAATGAAGATGAAATCAGTTAACGATGAAATCAGTTAACGATGAAATCAGTTAACGATGAAATCAGTTAAATGAAGATGAAATCAGTTAACGATGAAATCAGTTAACGATGAAATCAGTTAACGATGAAATCAGTTAACGATGGAATCAGTTAAATGAAGATGAAATCAGTTCACGGTGAAATCAGTTAACGATGGAATCAGTTAACGATGAAATCAGTTAACGATGAAATCAGTTAACGATGAAATCAGTTAACGATGGAATCAGTTAAATGAAGATGAAATCAGTTCACGGTGAAATCAGTTAACGATGGAATCAGTTAACGATGGAATCAGTTAACGATGAAATCAGTTAAATGAAGAATGAAGATGAAATCAGTTAACGATGAAATCAGTTAACGATGAAATCAGTTAAATGAAGATGAAATCAGTTAACGATGAAATCAGTTAACGATGAAATCAGTTAACGATGGAATCAGTTAAATGAAGATGAAATCAGTTCACGGTGAAATCAGTTAACGATGGAATCAGTTAACGATGAAATCAGTTAACGATGAAATCAGTTAACGATGAAATCAGTTAACGATGGAATCAGTTAAATGAAGATGAAATCAGTTCACGGTGAAATCAGTTAACGATGGAATCAGTTAACGATGGAATCAGTTAACGATGAAATCAGTTAACGATGAAATCAGTTAAATGAAGATGAAATCAGTTAACGATGAAATCAGTTAACGATGGAATCAGTTAAATGAAGATGAAATCAGTTAACGATGAAATCAGTTAAATGAAGATGAAATCAGTTAACGATGAAATCAGTTAACGATGAAATCAGTTAACGATGAAATCAGTTAAATGAAGATGAAATCAGTTAACGATGAAATCAGTTAACGATGAAATCAGTTAAATGAAGAATGAAAATGAAATCAGTTAAATGAAGATGAAATCAGTTAACGATGAAATCAGTTAACGATGGAATCAGTTAACGATGGAATCAGTTAAATGAAGATGAAATCAGTTAACGATGGAATCAGTTAACGATGAAATCAGTTAAATGAAGATGAAATCAGTTAACGATGAAATCAGTTAAAGATGAAATCAGTTAACGATGAAATCAGTTAACGATGGAATCAGTTAACGATGAAATCAGTTAAATGAAGATGAAATCAGTTAACGATGAAATCAGTTAAAGATGAAATCAGTTAAAGATGAAATCAGTTAACGATGAAATCAGTTAACGATGAAATCAGTTAAATGAAGATGAAATCAGTTAAATGAAGATGAAATCAGTTAACGATGAAATCAGTTAACGATGAAATCAGTTAACGATGAAATCAGTTAAATGAAGATGAAATCAGTTAACGATGAAATCAGTTAACGATGAAATCAGTTAAATGAAGATGAAATCAGTTAACGATGAAATCAGTTAACGATGAAATCAATTAACGATGAAATCAGTTAAATGAAGATGAAATCAGTTAACGATGAAATCAGTTAAAGATGAAATCAGTTAAATGAAGAATGAAGATGAAATCAGTTAACGATGAAATCAGTTAAATGAAGATGAAATCAGTTAACGATGAAATCAGTTAACGATGAAATCAGTTAACGATGAAATCAGTTAAATGAAGATGAAATCAGTTAACGATGAAATCAGTTAAATGAAGAATGAAGATGAAATCAGTTAACGATGAAATCAATTAACGATGAAATCAGTTAACGATGAAATCAGTTAAATGAAGATGAAATCAGTTAACGATGAAATCAGTTAACGATGAAATCAGTTAAATGAAGAATGAAAATGAAATCAGTTAACGATGAAATCAATTAACGATGAAATCAGTTAACGATGAAATCAGTTAAATGAAGATGAAATCAGTTAACGATGAAATCAGTTAACGATGAAATCAGTTAAATGAAGATGAAATCAGTTAACGATGAAATCAGTTAACGATGAAATCAGTTAACGATGAAATCAGTTAAATGAAGATGAAATCAGTTAACGATGAAATCAGTTAACGATGAAATCAGTTAACGATGAAATCAATTAAATGAAGATGAAATCAGTTAACGATGAAATCAGTTAAATGAAGAATGAAAATGAAATCAGTTAAATGAAGATGAAATCAGTTAACGATGAAATCAGTTAACGATGAAATCAGTTAAATGAAGATGAAATCAGTTAACGATGAAATCAGTTAACGATGAAATCAGTTAACGATGAAATCAGTTAACGATGAAATCAATTAAATGAAGATGAAATCAGTTAACGATGAAATCAGTTAAATGAAGATGAAATCAGTTAACGATGAAATCAGTTAAAGATGAAATCAGTTAACGATGAAATCAGTTAACGATGAAATCAGTTAAATGAAGATGAAATCAGTTAACGATGAAATCAGTTAAATGAAGAATGAAGATGAAATCAGTTAACGATGAAATCAATTAACGATGAAATCAGTTAACGATGAAATCAGTTAAATGAAGATGAAATCAGTTAACGATGAAATCAGTTAACGATGAAATCAGTTAAATGAAGAATGAAAATGAAATCAGTTAACGATGAAATCAATTAACGATGAAATCAGTTAACGATGAAATCAGTTAAATGAAGATGAAATCAGTTAACGATGAAATCAGTTAACGATGAAATCAGTTAACGATGAAATCAGTTAACGATGAAATCAGTTAAATGAAGATGAAATCAGTTAACGATGAAATCAGTTAACGATGAAATCAGTTAACGATGAAATCAATTAAATGAAGATGAAATCAGTTAACGATGAAATCAGTTAAATGAAGAATGAAAATGAAATCAGTTAAATGAAGATGAAATCAGTTAACGATGAAATCAGTTAACGATGAAATCAGTTAAATGAAGATGAAATCAGTTAACGATGAAATCAGTTAACGATGAAATCAGTTAACGATGAAATCAATTAAATGAAGATGAAATCAGTTAACGATGAAATCAGTTAAATGAAGATGAAATCAGTTAACGATGAAATCAGTTAACGATGAAATCAGTTAACGATGAAATCAGTTAAATGAAGATGAAATCAGTTAACGATGAAATCAGTTAAATGAAGAATGAAAATGAAATCAGTTAAATGAAGATGAAATCAGTTAACGATGAAATCAGTTAACGATGAAATCAGTTAACGATGAAATCAGTTAAATGAAGATGAAATCAGTTAACGATGAAATCAGTTAACAATGAAATCAGTTAAATGAAGATGAAATCAGTTAACGATGAAATCAGTTAACGATGAAATCAGTTAACGATGAAATCAGTTAAATGAAGATGAAATCAGTTAACGATGAAATCAGTTAACGATGGAATCAGTTAACGATGAAATCAGTTAACGATGAAATCAGTTAAATGAAGATGAAATCAGTTAACGATGAAATCAGTTAACGATGAAATCAGTTAACGATGAAATCAATTAAATGAAGATGAAATCAGTTAACGATGAAATCAGTTAAATGAAGATGAAATCAGTTAACGATGAAATCAGTTAAATGAAGAATGAAAATGAAATCAGTTAAATGAAGATGAAATCAGTTAACGATGAAATCAGTTAACGATGAAATCAGTTAACGATGAAATCAGTTAAATGAAGATGAAATCAGTTAAATGAAGATGAAATCAGTTAACGATGAAATCAGTTAACGATGAAATCAGTTAACGATGGAATCAGTTAACGATGAAATCAGTTAACGATGAAATCAGTTAAATGAAGATGAAATCAGTTAACGATGAAATCAGTTAACGATGAAATCAGTTAACGATGAAATCAGTTAACGATGAAATCAGTTAAATGAAGATGAAATCAGTTAACGATGAAATCAGTTAACGATGAAATCAGTTAAATGAAGATGAAATCAGTTAACGATGAAATCAGTTAACGATGAAATCAGTTAACGATGAAATCAATTAAATGAAGATGAAATCAGTTAACGATGAAATCAGTTAAATGAAGAATGAAAATGAAATCAGTTAAATGAAGATGAAATCAGTTAACGATGAAATCAGTTAACGATGAAATCAGTTAACGATGAAATCAGTTAAATGAAGATGAAATCAGTTAACGATGAAATCAGTTAAATGAAGATGAAATCAGTTAACGATGAAATCAGTTAACGATGAAATCAGTTAACGATGGAATCAGTTAACGATGAAATCAGTTAACGATGAAATCAGTTAAATGAAGATGAAATCAGTTAACGATGAAATCAGTTAACGATGAAATCAGTTAAATGAAGATGAAATCAGTTAACGATGAAATCAGTTAAAGATGAAATCAGTTAACGATGAAATCAGTTAACGATGAAATCAGTTAAATGAAGATGAAATCAGTTAACGATGAAATCAGTTAACGATGAAATCAGTTAACGATGGAATCAGTTAAATGAAGATGAAATCAGTTAACGATGAAATCAGTTAACGATGAAATCAGTTAAATGAAGATGAAATCAGTTAACGATGAAATCAGTTAAATGAAGATGAAATCAGTTAACGATGAAATCAGTTAAAGATGAAATCAGTTAACGATGAAATCAGTTAACGATGAAATCAGTTAAATGAAGATGAAATCAGTTAACGATGAAATCAGTTAAAGATGAAATCAGTTAACGATGAAATCAGTTAAATGAAGATGAAATCAGTTAACGATGAAATCAGTTAACGATGAAATCAGTTAACGATGAAATCAGTTAAATGAAGATGAAATCAGTTAACGATGAAATCAGTTAACGATGAAATCAGTTAACGATGAAATCAGTTAAATGAAGATGAAATCAGTTAACGATGAAATCAGTTAACGATGAAATCAGTTAACGATGAAATCAATTAAATGAAGATGAAATCAGTTAACGATGAAATCAGTTAAATGAAGATGAAATCAGTTAACGATGAAATCAGTTAAAGATGAAATCAGTTAACGATGAAATCAGTTAACGATGAAATCAGTTAAATGAAGATGAAATCAGTTAACGATGAAATCAGTTAACGATGAAATCAGTTAAATGAAGAATGAAAATGAAATCAGTTAAATGAAGATGAAATCAGTTAACGATGAAATCAGTTAACGATGAAATCAGTTAACGATGGAATCAGTTAACAATGAAATCAGTTAAATGAAGATGAAATCAGTTAACGATGAAATCAGTTAACGATGAAATCACTTAACGATGAAATCAGTTAAATGAAGATGAAATCAGTTAACGATGAAATCAGTTAAAGATGAAATCAGTTAACGATGGAATCAGTTAACGATGAAATCAGTTAACGATGAAATCAGTTAAATGAAGATGAAATCAGTTAACGATGAAATCAGTTAACGATGAAATCAGTTAAATGAAGAGGAAATCAGTTAACGATGAAATCAGTTAAAGATGAAATCAGTTAACGATGAAATCAGTTAACGATGAAATCAGTTAAATGAAGATGAAATCAGTTAACGATGAAATCAGTTAAAGATGAAATCAGTTAACGATGAAATCAGTTAACGATGAAATCAGTTAAATGAAGATGAAATCAGTTAACGATGAAATCAGTTAACGATGGAATCAGTTAACGATGAAATCAGTTAACGATGAAATCAGTTAAATGAAGATGAAATCAGTTAACGATGAAATCAGTTAACGATGAAATCAGTTAACGATGAAATCAATTAAATGAAGATGAAATCAGTTAACGATGAAATCAGTTAAATGAAGATGAAATCAGTTAAAGATGAAATCAGTTAACGATGAAATCAGTTAACGATGAAATCAGTTAAATGAAGATGAAATCAGTTAACGATGAAATCAGTTAACGATGAAATCAATTAACGATGAAATCAGTTAAATGAAGATGAAATCAGTTAACGATGAAATCAGTTAAAGATGAAATCAGTTAAATGAAGAATGAAGATGAAATCAGTTAACGATGAAATCAGTTAACGATGAAATCAGTTAACGATGAAATCAGTTAAATGAAGATGAAATCAGTTAACGATGAAATCAGTTAACGATGAAATCAGTTAACGATGAAATCAGTTAACGATGGAATCAGTTAAATGAAGATGAAATCAGTTCACGGTGAAATCAGTTAACGATGGAATCAGTTAACGATGAAATCAGTTAACGATGAAATCAGTTAACGATGAAATCAGTTAACGATGGAATCAGTTAAATGAAGATGAAATCAGTTCACGGTGAAATCAGTTCACGATGGAATCAGTTAACGATGGAATCAGTTAACGATGAAATCAGTTAACGATGAAATCAGTTAAATGAAGATGAAATCAGTTAACGATGAAATCAGTTAACGATGGAATCAGTTAAATGAAGATGAAATCAGTTAACGATGAAATCAGTTAAATGAAGATGAAATCAGTTAACGATGAAATCAGTTAACGATGAAATCAGTTAACGATGAAATCAGTTAAATGAAGATGAAATCAGTTAACGATGAAATCAGTTAACGATGAAATCAGTTAAATGAAGAATGAAAATGAAATCAGTTAAATGAAGATGAAATCAGTTAACGATGAAATCAGTTAACGATGGAATCAGTTAACGATGGAATCAGTTAAATGAAGATGAAATCAGTTAACGATGGAATCAGTTAACGATGAAATCAGTTAAATGAAGATGAAATCAGTTAACGATGAAATCAGTTAAAGATGAAATCAGTTAACGATGAAATCAGTTAACGATGGAATCAGTTAACGATGAAATCAGTTAAATGAAGATGAAATCAGTTAACGATGAAATCAGTTAAAGATGAAATCAGTTAAAGATGAAATCAGTTAACGATGAAATCAGTTAACGATGAAATCAGTTAAATGAAGATGAAATCAGTTAAATGAAGATGAAATCAGTTAACGATGAAATCAGTTAACGATGAAATCAGTTAAATGAAGATGAAATCAGTTAAAGATGAAATCAGTTAACGATGAAATCAGTTAACGATGAAATCAGTTAAATGAAGATGAAATCAGTTAACGATGAAATCAGTTAACGATGAAATCAATTAACGATGAAATCAGTTAAATGAAGATGAAATCAGTTAACGATGAAATCAGTTAAAGATGAAATCAGTTAAATGAAGAATGAAGATGAAATCAGTTAACGATGAAATCAGTTAAATGAAGATGAAATCAGTTAACGATGAAATCAGTTAACGATGAAATCAGTTAACGATGAAATCAGTTAAATGAAGATGAAATCAGTTAACGATGAAATCAGTTAAATGAAGAATGAAGATGAAATCAGTTAACGATGAAATCAATTAACGATGAAATCAGTTAACGATGAAATCAGTTAAATGAAGATGAAATCAGTTAACGATGAAATCAGTTAACGATGAAATCAGTTAAATGAAGAATGAAAATGAAATCAGTTAAATGAAGATGAAATCAGTTAACGATGAAATCATTTAACGATGAAATCAGTTAACGATGGAATCAGTTAAATGAAGATGAAATCAGTTCACGGTGAAATCAGTTCACGATGGAATCAGTTAACGATGGAATCAGTTAACGATGAGATCAGTTAACGATGAGATCAGTTAACGATGAAATCAGTTAAATGAAGATGAAATCAGTTAACGATGAAATCAGTTAACGATGGAATCAGTTAAATGAAGATGAAATCAGTTAACGATGAAATCAGTTAAATGAAGATGAAATCAGTTAACGATGAAATCAGTTAAAGATGAAATCAGTTAACGATGAAATCAGTTAACGATGAAATCAGTTAAATGAAGATGAAATCAGTTAACGATGAAATCAGTTAACGATGAAATCAGTTAAATGAAGATGAAATCAGTTAAATGAAGAATGAAAATGAAATCAGTTAAATGAAGATGAAATCAGTTAACGATGAAATCAGTTAACGATGGAATCAGTTAACGATGGAATCAGTTAAATGAAGATGAAATCAGTTAACGATGAAATCAGTTAACGATGAAATCAGTTAACGATGGAATCAGTTAAATGAAGATGAAATCAGTTAACGATGAAATCAGTTAACGATGAAATCAGTTAAATGAAGATGAAATCAGTTAACGATGAAATCAGTTAAAGATGAAATCAGTTAACGATGGAATCAGTTAACGATGAAATCAGTTAACGATGAAATCAGTTAAATGAAGATGAAATCAGTTAAAGATGAAATCAGTTAACGATGAAATCAGTTAACGATGGAATCAGTTAAATGAAGATGAAATCAGTTAACGATGAAATCAGTTAAAGATGAAATCAGTTAACGATGAAATCAGTTAAGTGAAGAATGAAAATGAAATCAGTTAACGATGAAATCAGTTAACGATGAAATCAGTTAAATGAAGATGAAATCAGTTAATGATGAAATCAGTTAAAGATGAAATCAGTTAACGATGGAATCAGTTAAATGAAGATGAAATCAGTTAACGATGAAATCAGTTAACGATGAAATCAGTTAACGATGAAATCAGTTAAATGAAGATGAAATCAGTTAACGATGAAATCAGTTAATGATGAAATCAGTTAACGATGAAATCAGTTAACGATGAAATCAGTTAAATGAAGATGAAATCAGTTAACGATGAAATCAGTTAACGATGAAATCAGTTAACGATGAAATCTGTTAAATGAAGAATGAAAATGAAATCAGTTAAATGAAGATGAAATCAGTTAAATGAAGATGAAATCAGTTAACGATGAAATCAGTTAAAGATGAAATCAGTTAACGATGAAATCAGTTAAATGAAGATGAAATCAGTTAACGATGAAATCAGTTAACGATGAAATCAGTTAACGATGAAATCAGTTAAATGAAGATGAAATCAGTTAACGATGAAATCAGTTAAATGAAGATGAAATCAGTTAACGAAGAAATCAGTTAACGATGGAATCAGTTAACGATGAAATCAGTTAACGATGAAATCAGTTAAATGAAGATGAAATCAGTTAAATGAAGATGAAATCAGTTAACGATGAAATCAGTTAAAGATGAAATCAGTTAACGATGAAATCAGTTAACGATGGAATCAGTTAAATGAAGATGAAATCAGTTAACGATGAAATCAGTTAACGATGAAATCAGTTAAATGAAGATGAAATCAATTAACGATGAAATCAGTTAAAGATGAAATCAGTTAACGATGGAATCAGTTAACGATGAAATCAGTTAACGATGAAATCAGTTAAATGAAGATGAAATCAGTTAACGATGAAATCAGTTAACGATGAAATCAGTTAAATGAAGATGAAATCAGTTAACGATGGAATCAGTTAACGATGAAATCAGTTAACGATGGAATCAGTTAACGATGAAATCAGTTAACGATGAAATCAGTTAACGATGAAATCAGTTAAATGAAGATGAAATCAGTTAACGATGAAATCAGTTAACGATGAAATCAGTTAAATGAAGATGAAATCAGTTAACGATGAAATCAGTTAACGATGAAATCAGTTAATGATGGAATCAGTTAAATGAAGATGAAATCAGTTAACGATGAAATCAGTTAAAGATGAAATCAGTTAACGATGAAATCAGTTAACGATGGAATCAGTTAAATGAAGATGAAATCAGTTAACGATGAAATCAGTTAACGATGAAATCAGTTAAATGAAGATGAAATCAGTTAACGATGAAATCAGTTAACGATGAAATCAGTTAACGATGGAATCAGTTAAATGAAGATGAAATCAGTTAACGATGAAATCAGTTAACGATGAAATCAGTTAACGATGGAATCAGTTAAATGAAGATGAAATCAGTTAACGATGAAATCAGTTAAATGAAGATGAAATCAGTTAACGATGAAATCAGTTAACGATGGAATCAGTTAAATGAAGATGAAATCAGTTAACGATGAAATCAGTTAACGATGAAATCAGTTAAATGAAGATGAAATCAGTTAAATGAAGATGAAATCAGTTAACGATGAAATCAGTTAACGATGAAATCAGTTAACGATGAAATCAGTTAAATGAAGATGAAATCAGTTAACGATGAAATCAGTTAAATGAAGATGAAATCAGTTAACGATGAAATCAGTTAAAGATGAAATCAGTTAACGATGGAATCAGTTAACGATGAAATCAGTTAAATGAAGATGAAATCAGTTAAATGAAGATGAAATCAGTTAAAGATGAAATCAGTTAACGATGAAATCAGTTAACGATGAAATCAGTTAACGATGAAATCAGTTAAATGAAGATGAAATCAGTTAACGATGAAATCAGTTAAATGAAGATGAAATCAGTTAACGATGAAATCAGTTAAAAATGAAATCAGTTAACGATGAAATCAGTTAAATGAAGATGAAATCAGTTAACGATGAAATCAGTTAACGATGAAATCAGTTAAATGAAGATGAAATCAGTTAAATGAAGATGAAATCAGTTAACGATGAAATCAGTTAACGATGAAATCAGTTAACGATGAAATCAGTTAAATGAAGATGAAATCAGTTAACGATGAAATCAGTTAAATGAAGATGAAATCAGTTAACGATGAAATCAGTTAAAGATGAAATCAGTTAACGATGGAATCAGTTAACGATGAAATCAGTTAAATGAAGATGAAATCAGTTAACGATGAAATCAGTTAAATGAAGATGAAATCAGTTAACGATGAAATCAGTTAAAAATGAAATCAGTTAACGATGAAATCATTTAAATGAAGAATGAAAATGAAATCAGTTAAATGAAGATGAAATCAGTTAACGATGAAATCAGTTAACGATGAAATCAGTTAACGATGGAATCAGTTAAATGAAGATGAAATCAGTTAACGATGAAATCAGTTAAATGAAGATTAAATCAGTTAAATGAAGATGAAATCAGTTAACGATGAAATCAGTTAAAGATGAAATCAGTTAACGATGAAATCAGTTAACGATGAAATCAGTTAAAGATGAAATCAGTTAACGATGGAATCAGTTAACGATGAAATCAGTTAACGATGAAATCAGTTAAATGAAGATGAAATCAGTTAACGATGAAATCAGTTAACGATGAAATCAGTTAAATGAAGATGAAATCAGTTAACGATGGAATCAGTTAACGATGAAATCAGTTAACGATGGAATCAGTTAACGATGAAATCAGTTAACGATGAAATCAGTTAAATGAAGATGAAATCAGTTAACGATGAAATCAGTTAAAGATGAAATCAGTTAACGATGAAATCAGTTAACGATGGAATCAGTTAAATGAAGATGAAATCAGTTAACGATGAAATCAGTTAACGATGAAATCAGTTAAATGAAGATGAAATCAGTTAACGATGAAATCAGTTAACGATGAAATCAGTTAACGATGGAATCAGTTAAATGAAGATGAAATCAGTTAACGATGAAATCAGTTAACGATGAAATCAGTTAACGATGGAATCAGTTAAATGAAGATGAAATCAGTTAACGATGAAATCAGTTAAATGAAGATGAAATCAGTTAACGATGAAATCAGTTAACGATGAAATCAGTTAACGATGAAATCAGTTAAATGAAGATGAAATCAGTTAAATGAAGATGAAATCAGTTAACGATGAAATCAGTTAAATGAAGATGAAATCAGTTAACGATGAAATCAGTTAACGATGAAATCAGTTAACGATGAAATCAGTTAAATGAAGATGAAATCAGTTAACGATGAAATCAGTTAAATGAAGATGAAATCAGTTAACGATGAAATCAGTTAAAGATGAAATCAGTTAACGATGGAATCAGTTAACGATGAAATCAGTTAAATGAAGATGAAATCAGTTAAATGAAGATGAAATCAGTTAAAGATGAAATCAGTTAACGATGAAATCAGTTAACGATGAAATCAGTTAACGATGAAATCAGTTAAATGAAGATGAAATCAGTTAACGATGAAATCAGTTAAATGAAGATGAAATCAGTTAACGATGAAATCAGTTAAAAATGAAATCAGTTAACGATGAAATCATTTAAATGAAGAATGAAAATGAAATCAGTTAAATGAAGATGAAATCAGTTAACGATGAAATCAGTTAACGATGGAATCAGTTAAATGAAGATGAAATCAGTTAACGATGAAATCAGTTAACGATGAAATCAGTTAAATGAAGATGAAATCAGTTAAATGAAGATGAAATCAGTTAACGATGAAATCAGTTAACGATGAAATCAGTTAAATGAAGATGAAATCAGTTAACGATGAAATCAGTTAAATGAAGATGAAATCAGTTAACGATGAAATCAGTTAAAGATGAAATCAGTTAACGATGGAATCAGTTAACGATGAAATCAGTTAAATGAAGATGAAATCAGTTAACGATGAAATCAGTTAAATGAAGATGAAATCAGTTAACGATGAAATCAGTTAAAAATGAAATCAGTTAACGATGAAATCATTTAAATGAAGAATGAAAATGAAATCAGTTAAATGAAGATGAAATCAGTTAACGATGAAATCAGTTAACGATGAAATCAGTTAACGATGGAATCAGTTAAATGAAGATGAAATCAGTTAACGATGAAATCAGTTAAATGAAGATTAAATCAGTTAAATGAAGATGAAATCAGTTAACGATGAAATCAGTTAAAGATGAAATCAGTTAACGATGAAATCAGTTAACGATGAAATCAGTTAAATGAAGATGAAATCAGTTAACGATGAAATCAGTTAAATGAAGATGAAATCAGTTAACGATGAAATCAGTTAAAGATGAAATCAGTTACATGAAGATTAAATCAGTTAACGATGAAATCAGTTAAATGAAGAATGAAAATGAAATCAGTTAAATGAAGATGAAATCAGTTAACGATGAAATCAGTAAACGATGAAATCAGTTAACGATGGAATCAGTTAAATGAAGATGAAATCAGTTAACGATGAAATCAGTTAAATGAAGATGAAATCAGTTAAATGAAGATGAAATCAGTTAACGATGAAATCAGTTAAAGATGAAATCAGTTACATGAAGATTAAATCAGTTAACGATGAAATCAGTTAAAGATGAAATCAGTTAACGATGAAATCAGTTAAGTGAAGAATGAAAATGAAATCAGTTAACGATGAAATCAGTTAACGATGAAATCAGTTAAATGAAGATGAAATCAGTTAATGATGAAATCAGTTAAAGATGAAATCAGTTAACGATGGAATCAGTTAAATGAAGATGAAATCAGTTAACGATGAAATCAGTTAACGATGAAATCAGTTAACGATGAAATCAGTTAACGATGAAATCAGTTAACGATGAAATCTGTTAAATGAAGAATGAAAATGAAATCAGTTAAATGAAGATGAAATCAGTTAACGATGAAATCAGTTAAAGATGAAATCAGTTAACGATGAAATCAGTTAACGATGAAATCAATTAACGATGAAATCAGTTAAATGAAGATGAAATCAGTTAACGATGAAATCAGTTAACGATGAAATCAGTTAAATGAAGAATGAAGATGAAATCAGTTAACGATGAAATCAGTTAACGATGAAATCAGTTAACGATGAAATCAGTTAAATGAAGATGAAATCAGTTAACGATGAAATCAGTTAACGATGAAATCAGTTAAATGAAGATGAAATCAGTTAACGATGAAATCAGTTAACGATGAAATCAGTTAACGATGAAATCACTTAACGATGAAATCAGTTAAATGAAGATGAAATCAGTTAACGATGAAATCAGTTAAATGAAGATGAAATCAGTTAACGATGAAATCAGTTAAAGATGAAATCAGTTAAAGATGAAATCAGTTAACGATGAAATCAGTTAACGATGAAATCAGTTAAATGAAGATGAAATCAGTTAACGATGAAATCAGTTAACGATGAAATCAGTTAAATGAAGATGAAATCAGTTAACGATGAAATCAGTTAACGATGAAATCAGTTAACGATGGAATCAGTTAACGATGAAATCAGTTAACGATGAAATCAGTTAACGATGAAATCAGTTAACGATGAAATCAGTTAACGATGAAATCAATTAAATGAAGATGAAATCAGTTAACGATGAAATCAGTTAAATGAAGATGAAATCAGTTAACGATGAAATCAGTTAAAGATGAAATCAGTTAACGATGAAATCAGTTAAATGAAGATGAAATCAGTTAACGATGAAATCAGTTAAAGATGAAATCAGTTAACGATGAAATCAGTTAACGATGGAATCAGTTAACGATGAAATCAGTTAAATGAAGATGAAATCAGTTAACGATGAAATCAGTTAAAGATGAAATCAGTTAACGATGAAATCAGTTAACGATGAAATCAGTTAAATGAAGATGAAATCAGTTAACGATGAAATCAGTTAAAGATGAAATCAGTTAACGATGAAATCAGTTAAATGAAGATGAAATCAGTTAACGATGAAATCAGTTAACGATGAAATCATTTAAATGAAGAATGAAAATGAAATCAGTTAAATGAAGATGAAATCAGTTAACGATGAAATCAGTTAACGATGGAATCAGTTAACGATGAAATCAGTTAAATGAAGATGAAATCAGTTAACGATGAAATCAGTTAACGATGAAATCAGTTAAATGAAGATGAAATCAGTTAACGATGAAATCAGTTAACGATGAAATCATTTAAATGAAGAATGAAAATGAAATCAGTTAAATGAAGATGAAATCAGTTAACGATGAAATCAGTTAACGATGGAATCAGTTAAATGAAGATGAAATCAGTTAACGATGAAATCAGTTAACGATGAAATCAGTTAAATGAAGATGAAATCAGTTAAATGAAGATGAAATCAGTTAACGATGAAATCAGTTAACGATGAAATCAGTTAAATGAAGATGAAATCAGTTAACAATGAAATCAGTTAACAATGAAATCAGTTAAATGAAGATGAAATCAGTTAACGATGAAATCAGTTAAAGATGAAATCAGTTAACGATGGAATCAGTTAACGATGAAATCAGTTAAATGAAGATGAAATCAGTTAACGATGAAATCAGTTAAAGATGAAATCAGTTAACGATGAAATCAGTTAACGATGAAATCAGTTAAATGAAGATGAAATCAGTTAACGATGAAATCAGTTAAATGAAGATGAAATCAGTTAAAAATGAAATCAGTTAACGATGAAATCATTTAAATGAAGAATGAAAATGAAATCAGTTAAATGAAGATGAAATCAGTTAACGATGAAATCAGTTAACGATGAAATCAGTTAACGATGGAATCAGTTAAATGAAGATGAAATCAGTTAACGATGAAATCAGTTAAATGAAGATTAAATCAGTTAAATGAAGATGAAATCAGTTAACGATGAAATCAGTTAAAGATGAAATCAGTTAAATGAAGAATGAAGATGAAATCAGTTAACGATGAAATCAGTTAACGATGAAATCAGTTAAATGAAGATGAAATCAGTTAAATGAAGATGAAATCAGTTAACGATGAAATCAGTTAAATGAAGAATGAAAATGAAATCAGTTTAATGAAGATGAAATCAGTTAACGATGAAATCAGTTAACGATGAAATCAGTTAACGATGGAATCAGTTAAATGAAGATGAAATCAGTTCACGGTGAAATCAGTTAACGATGGAATCAGTTAACGATGAGATCAGTTAACGATGAAATCAGTTAAATGAAGATGAAATCAGTTAACGATGAAATCAGTTAACGATGGAATCAGTTAAATGAAGATGAAATCAGTTAACGATGAAATCAGTTAAATGAAGATGAAATCAGTTAACGATGAAATCAGTTAAATGAAGATGAAATCAGTTAACGATGAAATCAGTTAACGATGAAATCAGTTAAATGAAGATGAAATCAGTTAACGATGAAATCAGTTAACGATGGAATCAGTTGACGATGAAATCAGTTAACGATGAAATCAGTTAAATGAAGATGAAATCAGTTAACGATGAAATCAGTTAACGATGAAATCAGTTAAATGAAGATGAAATCAGTTAACGATGAAATCAGTTAACGATGAAATCAGTTAACGATGAAATCACTTAACGATGAAATCAGTTAAATGAAGATGAAATCAGTTAACGATGAAATCAGTTAAAGATGAAATCAGTTAACGATGGAATCAGTTAACGATGAAATCAGTTAAATGAAGATGAAATCAGTTAAATGAAGATGAAATCAGTTAACGATGAAATCAGTTAACGATGAAATCAGTTAAAGATGAAATCAGTTAACGATGAAATCAGTTAACGATGAAATCAGTTAAATGAAGATGAAATCAGTTAACGATGAAATCAGTTAACGATGAAATCAGTTAAATGAAGATGAAATCAGTTAACGATGAAATCAGTTAACGATGGAATCAGTTAACGATGAAATCAGTTAACGATGAAATCAGTTAAATGAAGATGAAATCAGTTAACGATGAAATCAGTTAACGATGAAATCAATTAAATGAAGATGAAATCAGTTAACGATGAAATCAGTTAAATGAAGATGAAATCAGTTAACGATGAAATCAGTTAAAGATGAAATCAGTTAACGATGAAATCAGTTAAAGATGAAATCAGTTAAATGAAGATGAAATCAGTTAACGATGAAATCAGTTAAAGATGAAATCAGTTAACGATGAAATCAGTTAACGATGGAATCAGTTAACGATGAAATCAGTTAAATGAAGATGAAATCAGTTAACGATGAAATCAGTTAAAGATGAAATCAGTTAACGATGAAATCAGTTAACGATGAAATCAGTTAAATGAAGATGAAATCAGTTAACGATGAAATCAGTTAACGATGAAATCAGTTAACGATGAAATCAGTTAAATGAAGATGAAATCAGTTAAAGATGAAATCAGTTAAAGATGAAATCAGTTAACGATGAAATCAGTTAAATGAAGATGAAATCAGTTAACGATGAAATCAGTTAACGATGAAATCAATTAACGATGAAATCAGTTAAATGAAGATGAAATCAGTTAACGATGAAATCAGTTAACGATGAAATCAGTTAAATGAAGAATGAAGATGAAATCAGTTAACGATGGAATCAGTTAACGATGAGATCAGTTAACGATGAAATCAGTTAACGATGAAATCAGTTAAATGAAGATGAAATCAGTTAACGATGAAATCAGTTAACGATGGAATCAGTTAAATGAAGATGAAATCAGTTAACGATGAAATCAGTTAAATGAAGATGAAATCAGTTAACGATGAAATCAGTTAACGATGAAATCAGTTAAATGAAGATGAAATCAGTTAACGATGAAATCAGTTAACGATGAAATCAGTTAACGATGAAATCAGTTAACGATGAAATCAGTTAAATGAAGATGAAATCAGTTAACGATGAAATCAGTTAACGATGAAATCAGTTAAATGAAGAATGAAAATGAAATCAGTTAAATGAAGATGAAATCAGTTAACGATGAAATCAGTTAAATGAAGATGAAATCAGTTAACGATGAAATCAGTTAAAGATGAAATCAGTTAACGATGAAATCAGTTAACGATGAAATCAGTTAAATGAAGATGAAATCAGTTAACGATGAAATCAGTTAAAGATGAAATCAGTTAACGATGAAATCAGTTAACGATGGAATCAGTTAAATGAAGATGAAATCAGTTAACGATGAAATCAGTTAAAGATGAAATCAGTTAACGATGAAATCAGTTAACGATGAAATCAGTTAAATGAAGATGAAATCAGTTAAATGAAGATGAAATCAGTTAACGATGAAATCAGTTAACGATGAAATCAGTTAAATGAAGATGAAATCAGTTAAAGATGAAATCAGTTAACGATGAAATCAGTTAACGATGAAATCAGTTAAATGAAGATGAAATCAGTTAACGATGAAATCAGTTAACGATGAAATCAATTAACGATGAAATCAGTTAAATGAAGATGAAATCAGTTAACGATGAAATCAGTTAAAGATGAAATCAGTTAAATGAAGAATGAAGATGAAATCAGTTAACGATGAAATCAGTTAAATGAAGATGAAATCAGTTAACGATGAAATCAGTTAACGATGAAATCAGTTAAATGAAGATGAAATCAGTTAACGATGAAATCAGTTAAATGAAGAATGAAGATGAAATCAGTTAACGATGAAATCAATTAACGATGAAATCAGTTAACGATGAAATCAGTTAAATGAAGATGAAATCAGTTAACGATGAAATCAGTTAACGATGAAATTAGTTAAATGAAGAATGAAAATGAAATCAGTTAAATGAAGATGAAATCAGTTAACGATGAAATCAGTTAACGATGAAATCAGTTAACGATGGAATCAGTTAAATGAAGATGAAATCAGTTCACGGTGAAATCAGTTAACGATGGAATCAGTTAACGATGGGATCAGTTAACGATGAGATCAGTTAACGATGAGATCAGTTAACGATGAAATCAGTTAAATGAAGATGAAATCAGTTAACGATGAAATCAGTTAACGATGGAATCAGTTAAATGAAGATGAAATCAGTTAACGATGAAATCAGTTAAATGAAGATGAAATCAGTTAACGATGAAATCAGTTAAAGATGAAATCAGTTAACGATGAAATCAGTTAACGATGAAATCAGTTAACGATGAAATCAGTTAAATGAAGATGAAATCAGTTAACGATGAAATCAGTTAAATGAAGATGAAATCAGTTAACGATGAAATCAGTTAAATGAAGAATGAAAATGAAATCAGTTAAATGAAGATGAAATCAGTTAACGATGGAATCAGTTAACGATGGAATCAGTTAAATGAAGATGAAATCAGTTAACGATGAAATCAGTTAAATGAAGATGAAATCAGTTAACGATGGAATCAGTTAACGATGAAATCAGTTAACGATGAAATCAGTTAAATGAAGATGAAATCAGTTAACGATGAAATCAGTTAACGATGAAATCAGTTAAATGAAGATGAAATCAGTTAAAGATGAAATCAGTTAACGATGAAATCAGTTAACGATGAAATCAGTTAAATGAAGATGAAATCAGTTAACGATGAAATCAGTTAACGATGGAATCAGTTAACGATGAAATCAGTTAACGATGAAATCAGTTAAATGAAGATGAAATCAGTTAACGATGAAATCAGTTAACGATGAAATCAGTTAACGATGAAATCAATTAAATGAAGATGAAATCAGTTAACGATGAAATCAGTTAAATGAAGATGAAATCAGTTAACGATGAAATCAGTTAAAGATGAAATCAGTTAACGATGAAATCAGTTAAAGATGAAATCAGTTAACGATGAAATCAGTTAACGATGGAATCAGTTAACGATGAAATCAGTTAAATGAAGATGAAATCAGTTAACGATGAAATCAGTTAAAGATGAAATCAGTTAACGATGAAATCAGTTAACGATGAAATCAGTTAAATGAAGATGAAATCAGTTAACGATGAAATCAGTTAAAGATGAAATCAGTTAACGATGAAATCAGTTAACGATGAAATCAGTTAACGATGAAATCAGTTAAATGAAGATGAAATCAGTTAAATGAAGATGAAATCAGTTAACGATGAAATCAGTTAACGATGAAATCAGTTAAATGAAGATGAAATCAGTTAAAGATGAAATCAGTTAACGATGAAATCAGTTAACGATGAAATCAGTTAAATGAAGATGAAATCAGTTAACGATGAAATCAGTTAACGATGAAATCAATTAACGATGAAATCAGTTAAATGAAGATGAAATCAGTTAACGATGAAATCAGTTAACGATGAAATCAGTTAAATGAAGAATGAAGATGAAATCAGTTAACGATGAAATCAGTTAACGATGAAATCAGTTAAATGAAGATGAAATCAGTTAACGATGAAATCAGTTAACGATGAAATCAGTTAACGATGAAATCAGTTAAATGAAGATGAAATCAGTTAACGATGAAATCAGTTAACGATGAAATCAGTTAACGATGGAATCAGTTAAATGAAGATGAAATCAGTTCACGGTGAAATCAGTTAACGATGGAATCAGTTAACGATGGAATCAGTTAACGATGAGATCAGTTAACGATGAAATCAGTTAACGATGAAATCAGTTAAATGAAGATGAAATCAGTTAACGATGAAATCAGTTAACGATGGAATCAGTTAAATGAAGATGAAATCAGTTAACGATGAAATCAGTTAAATGAAGATGAAATCAGTTAACGATGAAATCAGTTAACGATGAAATCAGTTAAATGAAGATGAAATCAGTTAACGATGAAATCAGTTAACGATGAAATCAGTTAAATGGAGATGAAATCAGTTAACGATGAAATCAGTTAACGATGAAATCAGTTAAATGAAGAATGAAAATGAAATCAGTTAAATGAAGATGAAATCAGTTAACGATGAAATCAGTTAAATGAAGATGATATCAGTTAACGATGAAATCAGTTAAAGATGAAATCAGTTAACGATGAAATCAGTTAACGATGAAATCAGTTAAATGAAGATGAAATCAGTTAACGATGAAATCAGTTAAAGATGAAATCAGTTAACGATGAAATCAGTTAACGATGGAATCAGTTAAATGAAGATGAAATCAGTTAACGATGAAATCAGTTAAAGATGAAATCAGTTAACGATGAAATCAGTTAACGATGAAATCAGTTAAATGAAGATGAAATCAGTTAAATGAAGATGAAATCAGTTAACGATGAAATCAGTTAACGATGAAATCAGTTAAATGAAGATGAAATCAGTTAAAGATGAAATCAGTTAACGATGAAATCAGTTAACGATGAAATCAGTTAAATGAAGATGAAATCAGTTAACGATGAAATCAGTTAACGATGAAATCAATTAACGATGAAATCAGTTAAATGAAGATGAAATCAGTTAACGATGAAATCAGTTAAAGATGAAATCAGTTAAATGAAGAATGAAGATGAAATCAGTTAACGATGAAATCAGTTAAATGAAGATGAAATCAGTTAACGATGAAATCAGTTAACGATGAAATCAGTTAAATGAAGATGAAATCAGTTAACGATGAAATCAGTTAAATGAAGAATGAAGATGAAATCAGTTAACGATGAAATCAATTAACGATGAAATCAGTTAACGATGAAATCAGTTAAATGAAGATGAAATCAGTTAACGATGAAATCAGTTAACGATGAAATTAGTTAAATGAAGAATGAAAATGAAATCAGTTAAATGAAGATGAAATCAGTTAACGATGAAATCAGTTAACGATGAAATCAGTTAACGATGAAATCAGTTAACGATGGAATCAGTTAAATGAAGATGAAATCAGTTCACGGTGAAATCAGTTAACGATGGAATCAGTTAACGATGGGATCAGTTAACGATGAGATCAGTTAACGATGAAATCAGTTAAATGAAGATGAAATCAGTTAACGATGAAATCAGTTAACGATGGAATCAGTTAAATGAAGATGAAATCAGTTAACGATGAAATCAGTTAAATGAAGATGAAATCAGTTAACGATGAAATCAGTTAAAGATGAAATCAGTTAACGATGAAATCAGTTAACGATGAAATCAGTTAAATGAAGATGAAATCAGTTAACGATGAAATCAGTTAAATGAAGATGAAATCAGTTAACGATGAAATCAGTTAAATGAAGAATGAAAATGAAATCAGTTAAATGAAGATGAAATCAGTTAACGATGAAATCAGTTAACGATGAAATCAGTTAAATGAAGATGAAATCAGTTAACGATGAAATCAGTTAACGATGAAATCAGTTAAATGAAGATGAAATCAGTTAACGATGAAATCAGTTAACGATGAAATCAGTTAACGATGGAATCAGTTAAATGAAGATGAAATCAGTTAACGATGAAATCAGTTAAAGATGAAATCAGTTAACGATGAAATCAGTTAACGATGAAATCAGTTAAATGAAGATGAAATCAGTTAACGATGAAATCAGTTAACGATGAAATCAGTTAAATGAAGATGAAATCAGTTAACGATGAAATCAGTTAACGATGAAATCAGTTAAATGAAGATGAAATCAGTTAACGATGAAATCAGTTAACGATGAAATCAGTTAAATGAAGAATGAAAATGAAATCAGTTAAATGAAGATGAAATCAGTTAACGATGAAATCAGTTAAATGAAGATGATATCAGTTAACGATGAAATCAGTTAAAGATGAAATCAGTTAACGATGAAATCAGTTAACGATGAAATCAGTTAAATGAAGATGAAATCAGTTAACGATGAAATCAGTTAAAGATGAAATCAGTTAACGATGAAATCAGTTAACGATGGAATCAGTTAAATGAAGATGAAATCAGTTAACGATGAAATCAGTTAAAGATGAAATCAGTTAACGATGAAATCAGTTAACGATGAAATCAGTTAAATGAAGATGAAATCAGTTAAATGAAGATGAAATCAGTTAACGATGGAATCAGTTAACGATGAAATCAGTTAAATGAAGATGAAATCAGTTAAAGATGAAATCAGTTAACGATGAAATCAGTTAACGATGAAATCAGTTAAATGAAGATGAAATCAGTTAACGATGAAATCAGTTAACGATGAAATCAATTAACGATGAAATCAGTTAAATGAAGATGAAATCAGTTAACGATGAAATCAGTTAAAGATGAAATCAGTTAAATGAAGAATGAAGATGAAATCAGTTAACGATGAAATCAGTTAAATGAAGATGAAATCAGTTAACGATGAAATCAGTTAACGATGAAATCAGTTAAATGAAGATGAAATCAGTTAACGATGAAATCAGTTAAATGAAGAATGAAGATGAAATCAGTTAACGATGAAATCAATTAACGATGAAATCAGTTAACGATGAAATCAGTTAAATGAAGATGAAATCAGTTAACGATGAAATCAGTTAACGATGAAATTAGTTAAATGAAGAATGAAAATGAAATCAGTTAAATGAAGATGAAATCAGTTAACGATGAAATCAGTTAACGATGAAATCAGTTAACGATGAAATCAGTTAACGATGGAATCAGTTAAATGAAGATGAAATCAGTTCACGGTGAAATCAGTTAACGATGGAATCAGTTAACGATGGGATCAGTTAACGATGAGATCAGTTAACGATGAGATCAGTTAACGATGAAATCAGTTAAATGAAGATGAAATCAGTTAACGATGAAATCAGTTAACGATGGAATCAGTTAAATGAAGATGAAATCAGTTAACGATGAAATCAGTTAAATGAAGATGAAATCAGTTAACGATGAAATCAGTTAAAGATGAAATCAGTTAACGATGAAATCAGTTAACGATGAAATCAGTTAACGATGAAATCAGTTAAATGAAGATGAAATCAGTTAACGATGAAATCAGTTAAATGAAGATGAAATCAGTTAACGATGAAATCAGTTAAATGAAGAATGAAAATGAAATCAGTTAAATGAAGATGAAATCAGTTAACGATGAAATCAGTTAACGATGAAATCAGTTAAATGAAGATGAAATCAGTTAACGATGAAATCAGTTAACGATGAAATCAGTTAAATGAAGATGAAATCAGTTAACGATGAAATCAGTTAACGATGAAATCAGTTAACGATGGAATCAGTTAAATGAAGATGAAATCAGTTAACGATGAAATCAGTTAAAGATGAAATCAGTTAACGATGAAATCAGTTAACGATGAAATCAGTTAAATGAAGATGAAATCAGTTAACGATGAAATCAGTTAACGATGAAATCAGTTAACGATGGAATCAGTTAAATGAAGATGAAATCAGTTAACGATGAAATCAGTTAACGATGAAATCAGTTAAATGAAGATGAAATCAGTTAACGATGAAATCAGTTAAATGAAGATGAAATCAGTTAACGATGAAATCAGTTAAAGATGAAATCAGTTAACGATGAAATCAGTTAACGATGAAATCAGTTAAATGAAGATGAAATCAGTTAACGATGAAATCAGTTAACGATGAAATCAGTTAACGATGAAATCAGTTAAATGAAGATGAAATCAGTTAACGATGAAATCAGTTAACGATGAAATCAGTTAAATGAAGATGAAATCAGTTAACGATGAAATCAGTTAACGATGAAATCAGTTAAATGAAGCTGAAATCAGTTAACGATGAAATCAGTTAACGATGAAATCAATTAAATGAAGATGAAATCAGTTAACGATGAAATCAGTTAACGATGAAATCAGTTAAATGAAGATGAAATCAGTTAAGGATGAAATCAGTTAACGATGAAATCAATTAAATGAAGATGAAATCAGTTAACGATGAAATCAGTTAAATGAAGATGAAATCAGTTAACGATGAAATCAGTTAAAGATGAAATCAGTTAACGATGAAATCAGTTAACGATGAAATCAGTTAACGATGAAATCAGTTAAATGAAGATGAAATCAGTTAACGATGAAATCAGTTAACGATGAAATCAGTTAACGATGAAATCACTTAACGATGAAATCAGTTAAATGAAGATGAAATCAGTTAACGATGAAATCAGTTAAAGATGAAATCAGTTAACGATGGAATCAGTTAACGATGAAATCAGTTAACGATGAAATCAGTTAAATGAAGATGAAATCAGTTAACGATGAAATCAGTTAACGATGAAATCAGTTAAATGAAGATGAAATCAGTTAACGATGAAATCAGTTAACGATGAAATCAGTTAACGATGAAATCAATTAAATGAAGATGAAATCAGTTAAAGATGAAATCAGTTAACGATGAAATCAGTTAAAGATGAAATCAGTTAACGATGAAATCAGTTAAAGATGAAATCAGTTAACGATGAAATCAGTTAAATGAAGATGAAATCAGTTAACGATGAAATCAGTTAACGATGAAATCAGTTAACGATGAAATCAATTAAATGAAGATGAAATCAGTTAACGATGAAATCAGTTAAATGAAGATGAAATCAGTTAACGATGAAATCAGTTAAATGAAGATGAAATCAGTTAACGATGAAATCAGTTAAATGAAGAATGAAAATGAAATCAGTTAAATGAAGATGAAATCAGTTAACGATGAAATCAGTTAACGATGAAATCAGTTAACGATGAAATCAGTTAACGATGAAATCAGTTAAATGAAGATGAAATCAGTTAACGATGAAATCAGTTAAATGAAGATGAAATCAGTTAACGATGAAATCAGTTAACGATGAAATCAGTTAACGATGGAATCAGTTAACGATGAAATCAGTTAACGATGAAATCAGTTAAATGAAGATGAAATCAGTTAACGATGAAATCAGTTAACGATGAAATCAGTTAAATGAAGATGAAATCAGTTAACGATGAAATCAGTTAAAGATGAAATCAGTTAACGATGAAATCAGTTAACGATGAAATCAGTTAAATGAAGATGAAATCAGTTAACGATGAAATCAGTTAACGATGAAATCAGTTAACGATGGAATCAGTTAAATGAAGATGAAATCAGTTAACGATGAAATCAGTTAACGATGAAATCAGTTAAAGATGAAATCAGTTAACGATGAAATCAGTTAACGATGAAATCAGTTAAATGAAGATGAAATCAGTTAACGATGAAATCAGTTAAAGATGAAATCAGTTAACGATGAAATCAGTTAACGATGAAATCAGTTAAATGAAGATGAAATCAGTTAACGATGAAATCAGTTAACGATGAAATCAGTTAAATGAAGATGAAATCAGTTAACGATGAAATCAGTTAAATGAAGATGAAATCAGTTAACGATGAAATCAGTTAACGATGAAATCAGTTAACGATGAAATCAGTTAAATGAAGATGAAATCAGTTAACGATGAAATCAGTTAAATGAAGAATGAAAATGAAATCAGTTAAATGAAGATGAAATCAGTTAACGATGAAATCAGTTAACGATGAAATCAGTTAACGATGGAATCAGTTAACGATTAAATAAGTTAACGATGAAATAAGTTAAATGAAGATGAAATCAGTTAACGATGAAATCAGTTAACAATGAAATCAGTTAAATGAAGATGAAATCAGTTAACGATGAAATCAGTTAACGATGAAATCAGTTAAATGAAGATGAAATCAGTTAACGATGAAATCAGTTAAAGATGAAATCAGTTAACGATGGAATCAGTTAACGATGAAATCAGTTAACGATGAAATCAGTTAAATGAAGATGAAATCAGTTAACGATGAAATCAGTTAAATGAAGATGAAATCAGTTAACGATGAAATCAGTTAACGATGAAATCAGTTAACGATGAAATCAGTTAAATGAAGATGAAATCAGTTAACGATGAAATCAGTTAACGATGAAATCAGTTAAATGAAGATGAAATCAGTTAACGATGAAATCAGTTAACGATGAAATCAGTTAAATGAAGATGAAATCAGTTAACGATGAAATCAGTTAACGATGAAATCAGTTAACGATGGAATCAGTTAACGATGAAATCAGTTAAATGAAGATGAAATCAGTTAACGATGAAATCAGTTAACGATGAAATCAGTTAACGATGAAATCAGTTAAATGAAGATGAAATCAGTTAACGATGAAATCAGTTAAATGAAGATGAAATCAGTTAACGATGAAATCAGTTAAATGAAGATGAAATCAGTTAACGATGAAATCAGTTAACGATGAAATCAGTTAACGATGGAATCAGTTAAATGAAGATGAAATCAGTTAATGATGAAATCAGTTAACGATGAAATCAGTTAACGATGAAATCAGTTAAATGAAGATGAAATCAGTTAACGATGAAATCAGTTAAATGAAGATGAAATCAGTTAACGATGAAATCAGTTAAAGATGAAATCAGTTAACGATGAAATCAGTTAACTATGAAATCAGTTAAATGAAGATGAAATCAGTTAACGATGAAATCAGTTAAAGATGAAATCAGTTAACGATGAAATCAGTTAACGATGAAATCAGTTAAATGAAGATGAAATCAGTTAACGATGAAATCAGTTAACGATGAAATCAGTTGAATGAAGATGAAATCAGTTAACGATGAAATCAGTTAACGATGAAATCAGTTAAATGAAGATGAAATCAGTTAACGATGAAATCAGTTAACGATGAAATCAGTTAACGATGAAATCAATTAAATGAAGATGAAATCAGTTAACGATGAAATCAGTTAAATGAAGAATGAAAATGAAATCAGTTAAATGAAGATGAAATCAGTTAACGATGAAATCAGTTAACGATGAAATCAGTTAACGATGAAATCAGTTAAATGAAGATGAAATCAGTTAACGATGAAATCAGTTAAATGAAGATGAAATCAGTTAACGATGAAATCAGTTAACGATGAAATCAGTTAACGATGGAATCAGTTAACGATGAAATCAGTTAACGATGAAATCAGTTAAATGAAGATGAAATCAGTTAACGATGAAATCAGTTAACGATGAAATCAGTTAAATGAAGATGAAATCAGTTAACGATGAAATCAGTTAACGATGAAATCAGTTAAATGAAGATGAAATCAGTTAACGATGAAATCAGTTAACGATGAAATCAGTTAACGATGGAATCAGTTAAATGAAGATGGAATCAGTTAAATGAAGATGAAATCAGTTAACGATGAAATCAGTTAACGATGAAATCAGTTAACGATGAAATCAGTTAAATGAAGATGAAATCAGTTAACGATGAAATCAGTTAACGATGAAATCAGTTAACGATGAAATCAATTAAATGAAGATGAAATCAGTTAACGATGAAATCAGTTAAATGAAGATGAAATCAGTTAACGATGAAATCAGTTAAAGATGAAATCAGTTAACGATGAAATCAGTTAACGATGAAATCAGTTAACGATGAAATCAGTTAAATGAAGATGAAATCAGTTAACGATGAAATCAGTTAAATGAAGAATGAAAATGAAATCAGTTAAATGAAGATGAAATCAGTTAACGATGAAATCAGTTAACGATGAAATCAGTTAACGATGAAATCACTTAACGATGAAATCAGTTAAATGAAGATGAAATCAGTTAACGATGAAATCAGTTAAAGATGAAATCAGTTAACGATGGAATCAGTTAACGATGAAATCAGTTAAATGAAGATGAAATCAGTTAACGATGAAATCAGTTAACGATGAAATCAGTTAAATGAAGATGAAATCAGTTAACGATGAAATCAGTTAAAGATGAAATCAGTTAACGATGAAATCAGTTAACGATGAAATCAGTTAAATGAAGATGAAATCAGTTAACGATGAAATCAGTTAACGATGAAATCAGTTAACGATGAAATCAGTTAAATGAAGATGAAATCAGTTAACGATGAAATCAGTTAAATGAAGATGAAATCAGTTAACGATGAAATCAGTTAACGATGAAATCAGTTAACGATGGAATCAGTTAACGATGAAATCAGTTAACGATGAAATCAGTTAAATGAAGATGAAATCAGTTAACGATGAAATCAGTTAACGATGAAATCAGTTAACGATGAAATCAGTTAAATGAAGATGAAATCAGTTAACGATGAAATCAGTTAAAGATGAAATCAGTTAACGATGAAATCAGTTAACGATGAAATCAGTTAAATGAAGATGAAATCAGTTAACGATGAAATCAGTTAACGATGAAATCAGTTAACGATGGAATCAGTTAAATGAAGATGAAATCAGTTAACGATGAAATCAGTTAAATGAAGATGAAATCAGTTAACGATGAAATCAGTTAAATGAAGATGAAATCAGTTAACGATGAAATCAGTTAAAGATGAAATCAGTTAACGATGAAATCAGTTAACGATGAAATCAGTTAAATGAAGATGAAATCAGTTAACGATGAAATCAGTTAAAGATGAAATCAGTTAACGATGAAATCAGTTAACGATGAAATCAGTTAAATGAAGATGAAATCAGTTAACGATGAAATCAGTTAACGATGAAATCAGTTAACGATGAAATCAGTTAAATGAAGATGAAATCAGTTAACGATGAAATCAGTTAAATGAAGATGAAATCAGTTAACGATGAAATCAGTTAACGATGAAATCAGTTAACGATGAAATCAGTTAAATGAAGATGAAATCAGTTAACGATGAAATCAGTTAAATGAAGAATGAAAATGAAATCAGTTAAATGAAGATGAAATCAGTTAACGATGAAATCAGTTAACGATGAAATCAGTTAACGATGGAATCAGTTAACGATTAAATAAGTTAACGATGAAATAAGTTAAATGAAGATGAAATCAGTTAACGATGAAATCAGTTAACAATGAAATCAGTTAAATGAAGATGAAATCAGTTAACGATGAAATCAGTTAACGATGAAATCAGTTAAATGAAGATGAAATCAGTTAACGATGAAATCAGTTAAAGATGAAATCAGTTAACGATGGAATCAGTTAACGATGAAATCAGTTAACGATGAAATCAGTTAAATGAAGATGAAATCAGTTAACGATGAAATCAGTTAACGATGAAATCAGTTAAATGAAGATGAAATCAGTTAACGATGAAATCAGTTAACGATGAAATCAGTTAACGATGAAATCAGTTAAATGAAGATGAAATCAGTTAACGATGAAATCAGTTAACGATGAAATCAGTTAAATGAAGATGAAATCAGTTAACGATGAAATCAGTTAACGATGAAATCAGTTAAATGAAGATGAAATCAGTTAACGATGAAATCAGTTAACGATGAAATCAGTTAACGATGGAATCAGTTAACGATGAAATCAGTTAAATGAAGATGAAATCAGTTAACGATGAAATCAGTTAACGATGAAATCAGTTAACGATGAAATCAGTTAAATGAAGATGAAATCAGTTAACGATGAAATCAGTTAACGATGAAATCAGTTAACGATGAAATCAGTTAACGATGAAATCAGTTAAATGAAGATGAAATCAGTTAACGATGAAATCAGTTAAATGAAGATGAAATCAGTTAACGATGAAATCAGTTAACGATGAAATCAGTTAACGATGGAATCAGTTAAATGAAGATGAAATCAATTAATGATGAAATCAGTTAACGATGAAATCAGTTAACGATGAAATCAGTTAAATGAAGATGAAATCAGTTAACGATGAAATCAGTTAAATGAAGATGAAATCAGTTAACGATGAAATCAGTTAAAGATGAAATCAGTTAACGATGAAATCAGTTAACTATGAAATCAGTTAAATGAAGATGAAATCAGTTAACGATGAAATCAGTTAAAGATGAAATCAGTTAACGATGAAATCAGTTAACGATGAAATCAGTTAAATGAAGATGAAATCAGTTAACGATGAAATCAGTTAACGATGAAATCAGTTGAATGAAGATGAAATCAGTTAACGATGAAATCAGTTAACGATGAAATCAGTTAAATGAAGATGAAATCAGTTAACGATGAAATCAGTTAACGATGAAATCAGTTAACGATGAAATCAATTAAATGAAGATGAAATCAGTTAACGATGAAATCAGTTAAATGAAGAATGAAAATGAAATCAGTTAAATGAAGATGAAATCAGTTAACGATGAAATCAGTTAACGATGAAATCAGTTAACGATGAAATCAGTTAAATGAAGATGAAATCAGTTAACGATGAAATCAGTTAAATGAAGATGAAATCAGTTAACGATGAAATCAGTTAACGATGAAATCAGTTAACGATGGAATCAGTTAACGATGAAATCAGTTAACGATGAAATCAGTTAAATGAAGATGAAATCAGTTAACGATGAAATCAGTTAACGATGAAATCAGTTAAATGAAGATGAAATCAGTTAACGATGAAATCAGTTAACGATGAAATCAGTTAAATGAAGATGAAATCAGTTAACGATGAAATCAGTTAACGATGAAATCAGTTAACGATGGAATCAGTTAAATGAAGATGGAATCAGTTAAATGAAGATGAAATCAGTTAACGATGAAATCAGTTAACGATGAAATCAGTTAACGATGAAATCAGTTAAATGAAGATGAAATCAGTTAACGATGAAATCAGTTAACGATGAAATCAGTTAACGATGAAATCAATTAAATGAAGATGAAATCAGTTAACGATGAAATCAGTTAAATGAAGATGAAATCAGTTAACGATGAAATCAGTTAAAGATGAAATCAGTTAACGATGAAATCAGTTAACGATGAAATCAGTTAACGATGAAATCAGTTAAATGAAGATGAAATCAGTTAACGATGAAATCAGTTAAATGAAGAATGAAAATGAAATCAGTTAAATGAAGATGAAATCAGTTAACGATGAAATCAGTTAACGATGAAATCAGTTAACGATGAAATCACTTAACGATGAAATCAGTTAAATGAAGATGAAATCAGTTAACGATGAAATCAGTTAAAGATGAAATCAGTTAACGATGGAATCAGTTAACGATGAAATCAGTTAAATGAAGATGAAATCAGTTAACGATGAAATCAGTTAACGATGAAATCAGTTAAATGAAGATGAAATCAGTTAACGATGAAATCAGTTAAAGATGAAATCAGTTAACGATGAAATCAGTTAACGATGAAATCAGTTAAATGAAGATGAAATCAGTTAACGATGAAATCAGTTAAAGATGAAATCAGTTAACGATGAAATCAGTTAAATGAAGATGAAATCAGTTAACGATGAAATCAGTTAACGATGGAATCAGTTAACGATGAAATCAGTTAACGATGAAATCAGTTAAATGAAAATGAAATCAGTTAACGATGAAATCAGTTAACGATGAAATCAATTAAATGAAGATGAAATCAGTTAACGATGAAATCAGTTAAATGAAGATGAAATCAGTTAACGATGAAATCAGTTAAATGAAGAATGAAAATGAAATCAGTTAAATGAAGATGAAATCAGTTAACGATGAAATCAGTTAAATGAAGATGAAATCAGTTAACGATGAAATCAGTTAACGATGAAATCAGTTAACGATGAAATCAGTTAAATGAAGATGAAATCAGTTAACGATGAAATCAGTTAACAATGAAATCAGTTAAATGAAGATGAAATCAGTTAACGATGAAATCACTTAACGATGAAATCAGTTAAATGAAGATGAAATCAGTTAACGATGAAATCAGTTAAAGATGAAATCAGTTAACGATGGAATCAGTTAACGATGAAATCAGTTAACGATGAAATCAGTTAAATGAAGATGAAATCAGTTAACGATGAAATCAGTTAACGATGAAATCAGTTAAATGAAGATGAAATCAGTTAACGATGAAATCAGTTAACGATGAAATCAGTTAAATGAAGATGAAATCAGTTAACGATGAAATCAGTTAACGATGAAATCAGTTAACGATGAAATCAGTTAACGATGAAATCAGTTAACGATGAAATCAGTTAAATGAAGATGAAATCAGTTAAATGAAGATGAAATCAGTTAACGATGAAATCAGTTAACGATGAAATCAGTTAACGATGAAATCAATTAAATGAAGATGAAATCAGTTAACGATGAAATCAGTTAAATGAAGATGAAATCAGTTAACGATGAAATCAGTTAAATGAAGATGAAATCAGTTAACGATGAAATCAGTTAACGATGAAATCAGTTAACGATGAAATCAGTTAAATGAAGATGAAATCAGTTAACGATGAAATCAGTTAAATGAAGAATGAAAATGAAATCAGTTAAATGAAGATGAAATCAGTTAACGATGAAATCAGTTAACGATGAAATCAGTTAAATGAAGATGAAATCAGTTAACGATGAAATCAGTTAAATGAAGATGAAATCAGTTAACGATGAAATCAGTTAACGATGGAATCAGTTAACGATGAAATCAGTTAACGATGAAATCAGTTAAATGAAGATGAAATCAGTTAACGATGAAATCAGTTAACGATGAAATCAGTTAACGATGAAATCAGTTAAATGAAGATGAAATCAGTTAACGATGAAATCAGTTAACGATGAAATCAGTTAACGATGAAATTAGTTAAATGAAGATGAAATCAGTTAACGATGAAATCAGTTAACGATGAAATCAGTTAACGATGGAATCAGTTAAATGAAGATGAAATCAGTTAACGATGAAATCAGTTAACGATGAAATCAGTTAAATGAAGATGAAATCAGTTAACGATGAAATCAGTTAAATGAAGATGAAATCAGTTAACGATGAAATCAGTTAAAGATGAAATCAGTTAACGATGAAATCAGTTAACGATGAAATCAGTTAAATGAAGATGAAATCAGTTAACGATGAAATCAGTTAAAGATGAAATCAGTTAACGATGAAATCAGTTAACGATGAAATCAGTTAAATGAAGATGAAATCAGTTAACGATGAAATCAGTTAACGATGAAATCAGTTAAATGAAGATGAAATCAGTTAACGATGAAATCAGTTAACGATGAAATCAGTTAAATGAAGATGAAATCAGTTAACGATGAAATCAGTTAACGATGAAATCAGTTAAATGAAGATGAAATCAGTTAACGATGAAATCAGTTAACGATGAAATCAGTTAACGATGAAATCAGTTAACGATGAAATCAGTTAAATGAAGATGAAATCAGTTAACGATGAAATCAGTTAACGATGGAATCAGTTAACGATGAAATCAGTTAAATGAAGATGAAATCAGTTAAATGAAGATGAAATCAGTTAACGATGAAATCAGTTAACGATGAAATCAGTTAACGATGAAATCAATTAAATGAAGATTAAATCAGTTAACGATGAAATCAGTTAAATGAAGATGAAATCAGTTAACGATGAAATCAGTTAAAGATGAAATCAGTTAACGATGAAATCAGTTAACGATGAAATCAGTTAACGATGAAATCAGTTAAATGAAGATGAAATCAGTTAACGATGAAATCAGTTAAATGAAGATGAAATCAGTTAACGATGAAATCAGTTAACGATGAAATCAGTTAACGATGGAATCAGTTAACGATGAAATCAGTTAACGATGAAATCAGTTAAATGAAGATGAAATCAGTTAACGATGAAATCAGTTAACGATGAAATCAGTTAACGATGAAATCAGTTAAATGAAGATGAAATCAGTTAACGATGAAATCAGTTAACGATGAAATCAGTTAACGATGAAATTAGTTAAATGAAGATGAAATCAGTTAACGATGAAATCAGTTAACGATGAAATCAGTTAACGATGAAATCAGTTAACGATGGAATCAGTTAAATGAAGATGAAATCAGTTAACGATGAAATCAGTTAACGATGAAATCAGTTAAATGAAGATGAAATCAGTTAACGATGAAATCAGTTAAATGAAGATGAAATCAGTTAACGATGAAATCAGTTAAAGATGAAATCAGTTAACGATGAAATCAGTTAACGATGAAATCAGTTAAATGAAGATGAAATCAGTTAACGATGAAATCAGTTAAAGATGAAATCAGTTAACGATGAAATCAGTTAACGATGAAATCAGTTAAATGAAGATGAAATCAGTTAACGATGAAATCAGTTAACGATGAAATCAGTTAAATGAAGATGAAATCAGTTAACGATGAAATCAGTTAACGATGAAATCAGTTAAATGAAGATGAAATCAGTTAACGATGAAATCAGTTAACGATGAAATCAATTAAATGAAGATGAAATCAGTTAACGATGAAATCAGTTAAATGAAGAATGAAAATGAAATCAGTTAAATGAAGATGAAATCAGTTAACGATGAAATCAGTTAACGATGAAATCAGTTAAATGAAGATGAAATCAGTTAACGATGAAATCAGTTAAATGAAGATGAAATCAGTTAACGATGAAATCAGTTAACGATGAAATCAGTTAACGATGAAATCAGTTAACGATGAAATCAGTTAAATGAAGATGAAATCAGTTAACGATGAAATCAGTTAACGATGAAATCAGTTAAATGAAGATGAAATCAGTTAACGATGAAATCAGTTAACGATGAAATCAGTTAACGATGAAATCAGTTAAATGAAGATGAAATCAGTTAACGATGAAATCAGTTAACGATGAAATCAGTTAACGATGGAATCAGTTAAATGAAGATGAAATCAGTTAACGATGAAATCAGTTAACGATGAAATCAGTTAACGATGAAATCAGTTAAATGAAGATGAAATCAGTTAACGATGAAATCAGTTAAATGAAGATGAAATCAGTTAACGATGAAATCAGTTAAAGATGAAATCAGTTAACGATGAAATCAGTTAACGATGAAATCAGTTAAATGAAGATGAAATCAGTTAACGATGAAATCAGTTAAAGATGAAATCAGTTAACGATGTAATCAGTTAACGATGAAATCAGTTAAATGAAGATGAAATCAGTTAACGATGAAATCAGTTAACGATGAAATCAGTTAAATGAAGATGAAATCAGTTAACAATGAAATCAGTTAACGATGAAATCAGTTAACGATGAAATCAGTTAAATGAAGATGAAATCAGTTAACGATGAAATCAGTTAACGATGAAATCAGTTAACGATGAAATCAATTAAATGAAGATGAAATCAGTTAACGATGAAATCAGTTAAATGAAGATGAAATCAGTTAACGATGAAATCAGTTAACGATGAAATCAGTTAACGATGAAATCAGTTAAATGAAGATGAAATCAGTTAACGATGAAATCATTTAACGATGAAATCAGTTAACGATGAAATCAGTTAAATGAAGATGAAATCAGTTAACGATGAAATCAGTTAACGATGAAATCAGTTAACGATGAAATCAATTAAATGAAGATGAAATCAGTTAACGATGAAATCAGTTAAATGAAGAATGAAAATGAAATCAGTTAAATGAAGATGAAATCAGTTAACGATGAAATCAGTTAACGATGAAATCAGTTAACGATGAAATCAGTTAAATGAAGATGAAATCAGTTAACGATGAAATCAGTTAAATGAAGATGAAATCAGTTAACGATGAAATCAGTTAACGATGGAATCAGTTAACGATGAAATCAGTTAACGATGAAATCAGTTAAATGAAGATGAAATCAGTTAACGATGAAATCAGTTAACGATGAAATCAGTTAAATGAAGATGAAATCAGTTAACGATGAAATCAGTTAACGATGAAATCAGTTAACGATGAAATCAGTTAAATGAAGATGAAATCAGTTAACGATGAAATCAGTTAACGATGAAATCAGTTAACGATGGAATCAGTTAAATGAAGATGAAATCAGTTAACGATGAAATCAGTTAACGATGAAATCAGTTAACGATGAAATCAGTTAAATGAAGATGAAATCAGTTAACGATGAAATCAGTTAAATGAAGATGAAATCAGTTAACGATGAAATCAGTTAAAGATGAAATCAGTTAACGATGAAATCAGTTAAATGAAGATGAAATCAGTTAACGATGAAATCAGTTAACGATGAAATCAGTTAACGATGAAATCAGTTAACGATGAAATCAGTTAAATGAAGATGAAATCAGTTAACGATGAAATCAGTTAACGATGAAATCAGTTAACGATGAAATCAGTTAACGATGAAATCAGTTAACGATGGAATCAGTTAAATGAAGATGAAATCAGTTAACGATGAAATCAGTTAACGATGAAATCAGTTAAATGAAGATGAAATCAGTTAACGATGAAATCAGTTAAATGAAGATGAAATCAGTTAACGATGAAATCAGTTAACGATGAAATCAGTTAAATGAAGATGAAATCAGTTAACGATGAAATCAGTTAACGATGAAATCAATTAAATGAAGATGAAATCAGTTAACGATGAAATCAGTTAAAAGAAGATGAAATCAGTTAACGATGAAATCAGTTAAATGAAGATGAAATCAGTTAACGATGAAATCAGTTAAATGAAGAATGAAAATGAAATCAGTTAAATGAAGATGAAATCAGTTAACGATGAAATCAGTTAAATGAAGATGAAATCAGTTAACGATGAAATCAGTTAACGATGAAATCAGTTAACGATGGAATCAGTTAACGATGAAATCAGTTAAATGAAGATGAAATCAGTTAACGATGAAATCAGTTAAAGATGAAATCAGTTAACGATGAAATCAGTTAACGATGAAATCAGTTAAATGAAGATGAAATCAGTTAACGATGAAATCAGTTAACGATGGAATCAGTTAAATGAAGATGAAATCAGTTAACGATGAAATCAGTTAACGATGAAATCAGTTAACGATGAAATCAGTTAAATGAAGATGAAATCAGTTAACGATGAAATCAGTTAAATGAAGAATGAAAATGAAATCAGTTAAATGAAGATGAAATCAGTTAACGATGAAATCAGTTAACGATGAAATCAGTTAAATGAAGATGAAATCAGTTAACGATGAAATCAGTTAAAGATGAAATCAGTTAACGATAAAATCAGTTAACGATAAAATCAGTTAACGATGAAATCAGTTAACGATGGAATCAGTTAAATGAAGATGAAATCAGTTAACGATGAAATCAGTTAACGATGAAATCAGTTAACGATGAAATCAGTTAAATGAAGATGAAATCAGTTAACGATGAAATCAGTTAAATGAAGATGAAATCAGTTAACGATGAAATCAGTTAACGATGAAATCAGTTAAATGAAGATGAAATCAGTTAACGATGAAATCAGTTAACGATGAAATCAATTAAATGAAGATGAAATCAGTTAACGATGAAATCAGTTAAAAGAAGATGAAATCAGTTAACGATGAAATCAGTTAACGATGGAATCAGTTAACGATGAAATCAGTTAACGATGAAATCAGTTAAATGAAGATGAAATCAGTTAACGATGAAATCAGTTAACAATGAAATCAGTTAAATGAAGATGAAATCAGTTAACGATGAAATCAGTTAACGATGAAATCAGTTAACGATGAAATCAGTTAAATGAAGATGAAATCAGTTAACGATGAAATCAGTTAACGATGGAATCAGTTAAATGAAGATGAAATCAGTTAACGATGAAATCAGTTAACGATGAAATCAGTTAACGATGAAATCAGTTAAATGAAGATGAAATCAGTTAACGATGAAATCAGTTAAATGAAGAATGAAAATGAAATCAGTTAAATGAAGAATGAAAATGAAATCAGTTAAATGAAGATGAAATCAGTTAACGATGAAATCAGTTAACGATGAAATCAGTTAAATGAAGATGAAATCAGTTAACGATGAAATCAGTTAAATGAAGATGAAATCAGTTAACGATGAAATCAGTTAACGATGAAATCAGTTCAATGAAGATGAAATCAGTTAACGATGAAATCAGTTAAATGAAGAATGAAGATGAAATCAGTTAACGATGAAATCAATTAACGATGAAATCAGTTAACGATGAAATCAGTTAAATGAAGATGAAATCAGTTAACGATGAAATCAGTTAACGATGAAATCAGTTAAATGAAGAATGAAAATGAATTCAGTTAACGATGAAATCAATTAACGATGAAATCAGTTAACGATGAAATCAGTTAAATGAAGATGAAATCAGTTAACGATGAAATCAGTTAAATGAAGATGAAATCAGTTAACGATGAAATCAGTTAACGATGAAATCAGTTAACGATGAAATCAGTTAAATGAAGATGAAATCAGTTAACGATGAAATCAGTTAACGATGAAATCAGTTAACGATGAAATCAATTAAATGAAGATGAAATCAGTTAACGATGAAATCAGTTAACGATGAAATCAGTTAAATGAAGATGAAATCAGTTAAATGAAGATGAAATCAGTTAACGATGAAATCAGTTAACGATGAAATCAGTTAACGATGAAATCAGTTAAATGAAGATGAAATCAGTTAAAGATGAAATCAGTTAACGATGAAATCAGTTAACGATGAAATCAGTTAAATGAAGATGAAATCAGTTAAATGAAGATGAAATCAGTTAACGATGAAATCAATTAACGATGAAATCAGTTAACGATGAAATCAGTTAACGATGAAATCAGTTAACGATGAAATCAATTAACGATGAAATCAGTTAAATGAAGATGAAATCAGTTAACGATGAAATCAGTTAAAGATGAAATCAGTTAAATGAAGAATGAAGATGAAATCAGTTAACGATGAAATCAGTTAACGATGAAATCAGTTAACGATGAAATCAATTAACGATGAAATCAGTTAAATGAAGATGAAATCAGTTAACGATGAAATCAATTAACGATGAAATCAGTTAACGATGAAATCAGTTAACGATGAAATCAGTTAACGATGAAATCAGTTAAATGAAGATGAAATCAGTTAACGATGAAATCAGTTAACGATGAAATCAATTAACGATGAAATCAGTTAAATGAAGATGAAATCAGTTAACGATGAAATCAGTTAAAGATGAAATCAGTTAAATGAAGAATGAAGATGAAATCAGTTAACGATGAAATCAGTTAAATGAAGATGAAATCAGTTAACGATGAAATCAATTAACGATGAAATCAGTTAACGATGAAATCAATTAACGATGAAATCAGTTAAATGAAGATGAAATCAGTTAACGATGAAATCAGTTAAAGATGAAATCAGTTAAATGAAGAATGAAGATGAAATCAGTTAACGATGAAATCAGTTAACGATGAAATCAGTTAACGATGAAATCAATTAACGATGAAATCAGTTAAATGAAGATGAAATCAGTTAACGATGAAATCAATTAACGATGAAATCAGTTAACGATGAAATCAGTTAAATGAAGATGAAATCAGTTAACGATGAAATCAGTTAACGATGAAATCAGTTAAATGAAGAATGAAAATGAAATCAGTTAACGATGAAATCAATTAACGATGAAATCAGTTAACGATGAAATCAGTTAAATGAAGATGAAATCAGTTAACGATGAAATCAGTTAACGATGAAATCAGTTAAATGAAGATGAAATCAGTTAACGATGAAATCAGTTAACGATGAAATCAGTTAACGATGAAATCAGTTAAATGAAGATGAAATCAGTTAACGATGAAATCAGTTAACGATGAAATCAGTTAACGATGAAATCAATTAAATGAAGATGAAATCAGTTAACGATGAAATCAGTTAACGATGAAATCAGTTAAATGAAGATGAAATCAGTTAAATGAAGATGAAATCAGTTAACGATGAAATCAGTTAACGATGAAATCAGTTAACGATGAAATCAGTTAACGATGAAATCAGTTAACGATGAAATCAGTTAAATGAAGATGAAATCAGTTAAAGATGAAATCAGTTAACGATGAAATCAGTTAACGATGAAATCAGTTAACGATGAAATCAGTTAAAGATGAAATCAGTTAAATGAAGAATGAAGATGAAATCAGTTAACGATGAAATCAGTTAAATGAAGATGAAATCAGTTAACGATGAAATCAATTAACGATGAAATCAGTTAACGATGAAATCAGTTAACGATGAAATCAATTAACGATGAAATCAGTTAAATGAAGATGAAATCAGTTAACGATGAAATCAGTTAAAGATGAAATCAGTTAAATGAAGAATGAAGATGAAATCAGTTAACGATGAAATCAGTTAAATGAAGATGAAATCAGTTAACGATGAAATCAATTAACGATGAAATCAGTTAACGATGAAATCAATTAACGATGAAATCAGTTAAATGAAGATGAAATCAGTTAACGATGAAATCAGTTAACGATGAAATCAGTTAAATGAAGAATGAAAATGAAATCAGTTAACGATGAAATCAATTAACGATGAAATCAGTTAACGATGAAATCAGTTAAATGAAGATGAAATCAGTTAACGATGAAATCAGTTAACGATGAAATCAGTTAAATGAAGATGAAATCAGTTAACGATGAAATCAGTTAACGATGAAATCAGTTAACGATGAAATCAGTTAAATGAAGATGAAATCAGTTAACGATGAAATCAGTTAACGATGAAATCAGTTAACGATGAAATCAATTAAATGAAGATGAAATCAGTTAACGATGAAATCAGTTAAATGAAGAATGAAAATGAAATCAGTTAAATGAAGATGAAATCAGTTAACGATGAAATCAGTTAACGATGAAATCAGTTAAATGAAGATGAAATCAGTTAACGATGAAATCAGTTAACGATGAAATCAGTTAACGATGAAATCAATTAAATGAAGATGAAATCAGTTAACGATGAAATCAGTTAAATGAAGATGAAATCAGTTAACGATGAAATCAGTTAAAGATGAAATCAGTTAACGATGAAATCAGTTAACGATGAAATCAGTTAACGATGAAATCAGTTAAATGAAGATGAAATCAGTTAACGATGAAATCAGTTAAATGAAGAATGAAAATGAAATCAGTTAAATGAAGATGAAATCAGTTAACGATGAAATCAGTTAACGATGAAATCAGTTAACGATGAAATCAGTTAAATGAAGATGAAATCAGTTAACGATGAAATCAGTTAACAATGAAATCAGTTAAATGAAGATGAAATCAGTTAACGATGAAATCAGTTAACGATGAAATCAGTTAAATGAAGATGAAATCAGTTAACGATGAAATCAGTTAACGATGAAATCAGTTAAATGAAGATGAAATCAGTTAACGATGAAATCAGTTAACGATGA
Organism: Semicossyphus pulcher; assembly: GCF_022749685.1. NCBI lineage: Eukaryota > Metazoa > Chordata > Actinopteri > Labriformes > Labridae > Semicossyphus > Semicossyphus pulcher. The sequence continues at coordinate 13,202 of NW_027211776.1, read as the reverse complement.
AATCAGTTAACGATGAAATCAATTAAATGAAGATGAAATCAGTTAACGATGAAATCAATTAAATGAAGATGAAATCAGTTAACGATGAAATCAGTTAACAATGAAATCAGTTAAATGAAGATGAAATCAGTTAACGATGAAATCAGTTAACGATGAAATCAGTTAACGATGAAATCAGTTAACGATGAAATCAGTTAAATGAAGATGAAATCAGTTAACGATGAAATCAATTAACGATGAAATCAGTTAACAATGAAATCAGTTAAATGAAGATGAAATCAGTTAACGATGAAATCAGTTAACGATGAAATCAGTTAACGATGAAATCAGTTAACGATGAAATCAGTTAAATGAAGATGAAATCAGTTAACGATGAAATCAGTTAAATGAAGAATGAAAATGAAATCAGTTAAATGAAGATGAAATCAGTTAACGATGAAATCAGTTAACGATGAAATCAGTTAACGATGAAATCAGTTAAATGAAGATGAAATCAGTTAACGATGAAATCAGTTAACAATGAAATCAGTTAAATGAAGATGAAATCAGTTAACGATGAAATCAGTTAACGATGAAATCAGTTAACGATGAAATCAGTTAAATGAAGATGAAATCAGTTAACGATGAAATCAGTTAACGATGAAATCAGTTAAATGAAGATGAAATCAGTTAACGATGAAATCAGTTAACGATGAAATCAGTTAAATGAAGAATGAAAATGAAATCAGTTAACGATGAAATCAGTTAACGATGAAATCAGTTAACGATGAAATCAATTAAATGAAGATGAAATCAGTTAACGATGAAATCAGTTAAATGAAGAATGAAAATGAAATCAGTTAAATGAAGATGAAATCAGTTAACGATGAAATCAGTTAACGATGAAATCAGTTAAATGAAGATGAAATCAGTTAACGATGAAATCAGTTAACGATGAAATCAGTTAACGATGAAATCAATTAAATGAAGATGAAATCAGTTAACGATGAAATCAGTTAAATGAAGATGAAATCAGTTAACGATGAAATCAGTTAAAGATGAAATCAGTTAACGATGAAATCAGTTAACGATGAAATCAGTTAACGATGAAATCAGTTAAATGAAGATGAAATCAGTTAACGATGAAATCAGTTAAATGAAGAATGAAAATGAAATCAGTTAAATGAAGATGAAATCAGTTAACGATGAAATCAGTTAACGATGAAATCAGTTAACGATGAAATCAGTTAAATGAAGATGAAATCAGTTAACGATGAAATCAGTTAACAATGAAATCAGTTAAATGAAGATGAAATCAGTTAACGATGAAATCAGTTAACGATGAAATCAGTTAACGATGAAATCAGTTAAATGAAGATGAAATCAGTTAACGATGAAATCAGTTAACGATGAAATCAGTTAAATGAAGATGAAATCAGTTAACGATGAAATTAGTTAACGATGAAATCAGTTAAATGAAGATGAAATCAGTTAACGATGAAATCAGTTAACGATGAAATCAGTTAACGATGAAATCAATTAAATGAAGATGAAATCAGTTAACGATGAAATCAATTAAATGAAGATGAAATCAGTTAACGATGAAATCAGTTAACAATGAAATCAGTTAAATGAAGATGAAATCAGTTAACGATGAAATCAGTTAACGATGAAATCAGTTAAAGATGAAATCAGTTAACGATGAAATCAGTTAACGATGAAATCAGTTAAATGAAGATGAAATCAGTTAACGATGAAATCAATTAACGATGAAATCAGTTAACAATGAAATCAGTTAAATGAAGATGAAATCAGTTAACGATGAAATCAGTTAACGATGAAATCAGTTAACGATGAAATCAGTTAACGATGAAATCAGTTAAATGAAGAATGAAAATGAAATCAGTTAACGATGAAATCAATTAACGATGAAATCAGTTAACGATGAAATCAGTTAAATGAAGATGAAATCAGTTAACGATGAAATCAGTTAACGATGAAATCAGTTAAATGAAGATGAAATCAGTTAACGATGAAATCAGTTAACGATGAAATCAATTAAATGAAGATGAAATCAGTTAACGATGAAATCAGTTAAATGAAGAATGAAAATGAAATCAGTTAAATGAAGATGAAATCAGTTAACGATGAAATCAGTTAACGATGAAATCAGTTAAATGAAGATGAAATCAGTTAACGATGAAATCAGTTAACGATGAAATCAGTTAACGATGAAATCAATTAAATGAAGATGAAATCAGTTAACGATGAAATCAGTTAAATGAAGATGAAATCAGTTAACGATGAAATCAGTTAAAGATGAAATCAGTTAACGATGAAATCAGTTAACGATGAAATCAGTTAACGATGAAATCAGTTAAATGAAGATGAAATCAGTTAACGATGAAATCAGTTAACGATGAAATCAGTTAAATGAAGAATGAAAATGAAATCAGTTAACGATGAAATCAATTAACGATGAAATCAGTTAACGATGAAATCAGTTAAATGAAGATGAAATCAGTTAACGATGAAATCAGTTAACGATGAAATCAGTTAAATGAAGATGAAATCAGTTAACGATGAAATCAGTTAACGATGAAATCAGTTAACGATGAAATCAGTTAAATGAAGATGAAATCAGTTAACGATGAAATCAGTTAACGATGAAATCAGTTAACGATGAAATCAATTAAATGAAGATGAAATCAGTTAACGATGAAATCAGTTAACGATGAAATCAGTTAAATGAAGATGAAATCAGTTAAATGAAGATGAAATCAGTTAACGATGAAATCAGTTAACGATGAAATCAGTTAACGATGAAATCAGTTAAATGAAGATGAAATCAGTTAACGATGAAATCAGTTAACGATGAAATCAGTTAACGATGAAATCAATTAACGATGAAATCAGTTAAATGAAGATGAAATCAGTTAACGATGAAATCAGTTAAAGATGAAATCAGTTAAATGAAGAATGAAGATGAAATCAGTTAACGATGAAATCAGTTAAATGAAGATGAAATCAGTTAACGATGAAATCAATTAACGATGAAATCAGTTAACGATGAAATCAATTAACGATGAAATCAGTTAAATGAAGATGAAATCAGTTAACGATGAAATCAGTTAACGATGAAATCAGTTAAATGAAGAATGAAAATGAAATCAGTTAACGATGAAATCAATTAACGATGAAATCAGTTAACGATGAAATCAGTTAAATGAAGATGAAATCAGTTAACGATGAAATCAGTTAACGATGAAATCAGTTAAATGAAGATGAAATCAGTTAACGATGAAATCAGTTAACGATGAAATCAGTTAACGATGAAATCAGTTAAATGAAGATGAAATCAGTTAACGATGAAATCAGTTAACGATGAAATCAGTTAACGATGAAATCAATTAAATGAAGATGAAATCAGTTAACGATGAAATCAGTTAAATGAATGAATCAGTTAACGATGAAATCAGTTAAAGATGAAATCAGTTAACGATGAAATCAGTTAACGATGAAATCAGTTAACGATGAAATCAGTTAAATGAAGATGAAATCAGTTAACGATGAAATCAGTTAAATGAAGAATGAAAATGAAATCAGTTAAATGAAGATGAAATCAGTTAACGATGAAATCAGTTAACGATGAAATCAGTTAAATGAAGATGAAATCAGTTAACGATGAAATCAGTTAACAATGAAATCAGTTAAATGAAGATGAAATCAGTTAACGATGAAATCAGTTAACGATGAAATCAGTTAACGATGAAATCAGTTAAATGAAGATGAAATCAGTTAACGATGAAATCAGTTAAATGAAGATGAAATCAGTTAACGATGAAATCAGTTAACGATGAAATCAGTTAAATGAAGATGAAATCAGTTAACGATGAAATCAGTTAACGATGAAATCAGTTAACGATGAAATCAATTAAATGAAGATGAAATCAGTTAACGATGAAATCAATTAAATGAAGATGAAATCAGTTAACGATGAAATCAGTTAACAATGAAATCAGTTAAATGAAGATGAAATCAGTTAACGATGAAATCAGTTAACGATGAAATCAGTTAACGATGAAATCAGTTAAATGAAGATGAAATCAGTTAACGATGAAATCAATTAACGATGAAATCAGTTAACAATGAAATCAGTTAAATGAAGATGAAATCAGTTAACGATGAAATCAGTTAAAGATGAAATCAGTTAACGATGAAATCAGTTAACGATGAAATCAGTTAACGATGAAATCAGTTAAATGAAGATGAAATCAGTTAACGATGAAATCAGTTAAATGAAGAATGAAAATGAAATCAGTTAAATGAAGATGAAATCAGTTAACGATGAAATCAGTTAACGATGAAATCAGTTAACGATGAAATCAGTTAAATGAAGATGAAATCAGTTAACGATGAAATCAGTTAACAATGAAATCAGTTAAATGAAGATGAAATCAGTTAACGATGAAATCAGTTAACGATGAAATCAGTTAACGATGAAATCAGTTAAATGAAGATGAAATCAGTTAACGATGAAATCAGTTAACGATGAAATCAGTTAACGAAGTGAAATCAGTTAACGATGAAATCAGTTAACGATGAAATCAGTTAAATGAAGATGAAATCAGTTAACGATGAAATCAGTTAAATGAAGATGAAATCAGTTAACGATGAAATCAGTTAACGATGAAATCAGTTAACGATGAAATCAGTTAACGATGAAATCAGTTAAATGAAGATGAAATCAGTTAACGATGAAATCAGTTAAAGATGAAATCAGTTAAATGAAGATGAAGATGAAATCAGTTAACGATGAAATCAGTTAAATGAAGATGAAATCAGTTAACGATGAAATCAGTTAACGATGAAATCAGTTAACGATGAAATCAAGTTAACGATGAAATCAGTTAAATGAAGATGAAATCAGTTAACGATGAAATCAGTTAACGATGAAATCAGTTAAATGAAGAATGAAAATGAAATCAGTTAACGATGAAATCAATTAACGATGAAATCAGTTAACGATGAAATCAGTTAAATGAAGATGAAATCAGTTAACGATGAAATCAGTTAACGATGAAATCAGTTAAATGAAGATGAATCAGTTAACGATTAAATCAGTTAACGATGAAATCAGTTAACGATGAAATCAGTTAAATGAAGATGAAATCAGTTAACGATGAAATCAGTTAACGATGAAATCAGTTAACGATGAAATCAATTAAATGAAGATGAAATCAGTTAACGATGAAATCAGTTAACATGAAAGAATGAAATGAAATCAGTTAAATGAAGATGAAATCAGTTAACGATGAAATCAGTTAACGATGAAATCAGTTAAATGAAGATGAAATCAGTTAACGATGAAATCAGTTAACGATGAAATCAGTTAACGATGAAATCAATTAAATGAAGATGAAATCAGTTAACGATGAAATCAGTTAAATGAAGATGAAATCAGTTAACGATGAAATCAGTTAAAGATGAAATCAGTTAACGATGAAATCAGTTAACGATGAAATCAGTTAACGATGAAATCAGTTAAATGAAGATGAAATCAGTTAACGATGAAATCAGTTAAATGAAGAATGAAAATGAAATCAGTTAAATGAAGATGAAATCAGTTAACGATGAAATCAGTTAACGATGAAATCAGTTAACGATGAAATCAGTTAAATGAAGATGAAATCAGTTAACGATGAAATCAGTTAACAATGAAATCAGTTAAATGAAGATGAAATCAGTTAACGATGAAATCAGTTAACGATGAAATCAGTTAACGATGAAATCAGTTAACGATGAAATCAGTTAAATGAAGATGAAATCAGTTAACGATGAAATCAGTTAAATGAAGATGAAATCAGTTAACGATGAAATCAGTTAACGATGAAATCAGTTAAAGAAGATGAAATCAGTTAACGATGAAATCAGTTAACGATGAAATCAGTTAACGATGAAATCAGTTAAATGAAGATGAAATCAGTTAACGATGAAATCAGTTAAATGAAGATGAAATCAGTTAACGATGAAATCAGTTAACAATGAAATCAGTTAAATGAAGATGAAATCAGTTAACGATGAAATCAGTTAACGATGAAATCAGTTAAATGAGATGAAATCAGTTAACGATGAAATCAGTTAACGATGAAATCAGTTAACGATGAAATCAGTTAAATGAAGATGAAATCAGTTAACGATGAAATCAATTAACGATGAAATCAGTTAACAATGAAATCAGTTAAATGAAGATGAAATCAGTTAACGATGAAATCAGTTAACGATGAAATCAGTTAAAGATGAAATCAGTTAACGATGAAATCAGTTAACGATGAAATCAGTTAACGATGAAATCAATTAAATGAAGATGAAATCAGTTAACGATGAAATCAATTAAATGAAGATGAAATCAGTTAACGATGAAATCAGTTAACAATGAAATCAGTTAAATGAAGATGAAATCAGTTAACGATGAAATCAGTTAACGATGAAATCAGTTAAAGATGAAATCAGTTAACGATGAAATCAGTTAACGATGAAATCAGTTAACGATGAAATCAGTTAAATGAAGATGAAATCAGTTAACGATGAAATCAATTAACGATGAAATCAGTTAACAATGAAATCAGTTAAATGAAGATGAAATCAGTTAACGATGAAATCAGTTAACGATGAAATCAGTTAAGATGAAATCAGTTAACGATGAAATCAGTTAACGATGAAATCAGTTAAATGAAGATGAAATCAGTTAACGATGAAATCAGTTAAATGAAGAATGAAAATGAAATCAGTTAAATGAAGATGAAATCAGTTAACGATGAATCAGTTAACGATGAAATCAGTTAACGATGAAATCAGTTAAATGAAGATGAAATCAGTTAACGATGAAATCAGTTAACGATGAAATCAATTAAATGAAGATGAAATCAGTTAACGATGAAATCAGTTAAATGAAGATGAAATCAGTTAACGATGAAATCAGTTAATGAAGATGAAATCAGTTAACGATGAAATCAGTTAACGATGAAATCAGTTAAATGAAGATGAAATCAGTTAACGATGAAATCAGTTAAACTGAAGAATGAAAATGAAATCAGTTAAATGAAGATGAAATCAGTTAACGATGAAATCAGTTAACGATGAAATCAGTTAACGATGAAATCAGTTAAATGAAGATGAAATCAGTTAACGATGAAATCAGTTAACGATGAAATCAGTTAAATGAAGATGAAATCAGTTAACGATGAAATCAGTTAACGATGAAATCAGTTAACGATGAAATCAGTTAAATGAAGATGAAATCAGTTAACGATGAAATCAGTTAACGATGAAATCAGTTAACGATGAAATCAGTTAATGAAGATGAAATCAGTTAACGATGAAATCAGTTAACGATGAAATCAAGTTAACGATGAAATCAGTTAAATGAAGATGAAATCAGTTAACGATGAAATCAGTTAAAGATGAAATCAGTTAAATGAAGAATGAAGATGAAATCAGTTAACGATGAAATCAGTTAAATGAAGATGAAATCAGTTAACGATGAAATCAGTTAACGATGAAATCAGTTAACGATGAAATCAGTTAACGATGAAATCAGTTAAATGAAGATGAAATCAGTTAACGATGAAATCAGTTAAATGAAGAATGAAGATGAAATCAGTTAACGATGAAATCAGTTAACGATGAAATCAGTTAACGATGAAATCAGTTAAATGAAGATGAAATCAGTTAACGATGAAATCAGTTAACGATGAAATCAGTTAAATGAAGAATGAATGAAATCAGTTAACGATGAAATCAGATTAACGATGAAATCAGTTAACGATGAAATCAGTTAAATGAAGATGAAATCAGTTAACGATGAAATCAGTTAACGATGAAATCAGTTAAATGAAGATGAAATCAGTTAACGATGAAATCAGTTAACGATGAAATCAGTTAACGATGAAATCAGTTAAATGAAGATGAAATCAGTTAACGATGAAATCAGTTAACGATGAAATCAGTTAACGATGAAATCAGTTAAATGAAGATGAAATCAGTTAACGATGAAATCAGTTAACGATGAAATCAGTTAAATGAAGATGAAATCAGTTAAATGAAGATGAAATCAGTTAACGATGAAATCAGTTAACGATGAAATCAGTTAACGATGAAATCAGTTAAATGAAGATGAAATCAGTTAACGATGAAATCAGTTAACGATGAAATCAGTTAACGATGAAATCAGTTAAATGAAGATGAAATCAGTTAACGATGAAATCAGTTAACGATGAAATCAGTTAATGAAGATGAAGATGAAATCAGTTAACGATGAAATCAGTTAAATGAAGATGAAATCAGTTAACGATGAAATCAGTTAACGATGAAATCAGTTAACGATGAAATCAGTTAACGATGAAATCAGTTAAATGAAGATGAAATCAGTTAACGATGAAATCAGTTAAAGATGAAAATCAGTTAAATGAAGATGAAGAAATCAGTTAACGATGAAATCAGTTAACGATGAAATCAGTTAACGATGAAATCAGTTAACGATGAAATCAGTTAAATGAAGATGAAATCAGTTAACGATGAAATCAATTAACGATGAAATCAGTTAACGATGAAATCAGTTAAATGAAGATGAAATCAGTTAACGATGAAATCAGTTAACGATGAAATCAGTTAAATCGAAGAATGAAATGAAATCAGTTAACGATGAAATCAATTAACGATGAAATCAGTTAACGATGAAATCAGTTAAATGAAGATGAAATCAGTTAACGATGAAATCAGTTAACGATGAAATCAGTTAAATGAAGATGAAATCAGTTAACGATGAAATCAGTTAACGATGAAATCAGTTAACGATGAAATCAGTTAAATGAGATGAAATCAGTTAACGATGAAATCAGTTAACGATGAAATCAGTTAACGATGAAATCAGTTAAATGAAGATGAAATCAGTTAACGATGAAATCAGTTAACGATGAAATCAGTTAAATGAAGATGAAATCAGTTAATGAAGATGAAATCAGTAAATAAGATGAAATCAGTTAACGATGAAATCAGTTAACGATGAAATCAGTTAAATGAAGATGAAATCAGTTAAAGATGAAATCAGTTAACGATGAAATCAGTTAACGATGAAATCAGTTAAATGAAGATGAAATCAGTTAACGATGAAATCAGTTAACGATGAAATCAGTTAACGATGAAATCAGTTAAATGAAGATGAAATCAGTTAACGATGAAATCAGTTAACGATGAAATCAGTTAAATGAAGAATGAACGATGAAATCAGTTAACGATGAAATCAGTTAAATGAAGATGAAATCAGTTAACGATGAAATCAATTAACGATGAAATCAGTTAACGATGAAATCAATTAAAGAGATGAAATCAGTTAAATGAAGATGAAATCAGTTAACGATGAAATCAGTTAACGATGAAATCAGTTAAATGAAGAATGAAATGAAATCAGTTAACGATGAAATCAGTTAACGATGAAATCAGTTAACGATGAAATCAGTTAAATGAAGATGAAATCAGTTAACGATGAAATCAGTTAACGATGAAATCAGTTAAATGAAGATGAAATCAGTTAACGATGAAATCAGTTAACGATGAAATCAGTTAACGATGAAATCAGTTAAATGAAGATGAAATCAGTTAACGATGAAATCAGTTAACGATGAAATCAGTTAACGATGAAATCAATTAAATGAAGATGAAATCAGTTAACGATGAAATCAGTTAAATGAAGAATGAAAATGAAATCAGTTAAATGAAGATGAAATCAGTTAACGATGAAATCAGTTAACGATGAAATCAGTTAAATGAAGATGAAATCAGTTAACGATGAAATCAGTTAACGATGAAATCAGTTAACGATGAAATCAGTTAAATGAAGATGAAATCAGTTAACGATGAAATCAGTTAAAGATGAAAATCAGTTAACGATGAAATCAGTTAACGATGAAATCAGTTAACGATGAAATCAGTTAAATGAAGATGAAATCAGTTAACGATGAAATCAGTTAAATGAAGAATGAAAATGAAATCAGTTAAATGAAGATGAAATCAGTTAACGATGAAATCAGTTAACGATGAAATCAGTTAACGATGAAATCAGTTTAAATGAAGATGAAATCAGTTAACGATGAAATCAGTTAACGATGAAATCAGTTAATGAAGATGAAATCAGTTAACGATGAAATCAGTTAACGATGAAATCAGTTAACGATGAAATCAGTTAAATGAAGATGAAATCAGTTAACGATGAAATCAGTTAACGATGAAATCAGTTAAATGAAGATGAAATCAGTTAACGATGAAATCAGTTAACGATGAAATCAGTTAAATGAAGATGAAATCAGTTAACGATGAAATCAGTTAACGATGAAATCAGTTAACGATGAAATCAATTAAATGAAGATGAAATCAGTTAACGATGAAATCATTAAATGAAGATGAAATCAGTTAACGATGAAATCAGTTAACGAATGAAATCAGTTAAAGATGAAATCAGTTAACGATGAAATCAGTTAACGATGAAATCAGTTAAAGATGAAATCAGTTAACGATGAAATCAGTTAACGATGAAATCAGTTAACGATGAAATCAGTTAAATGAAGATGAAATCAGTTAACGATGAAATCAGTTAAATGAAGAATGAAATGAAATCAGTTAAATGAAGATGAAATCAGTTAACGATGAAATCAGTTAACGATGAAATCAGTTAACGATGAAATCAGTTAAATGAAGATGAAATCAGTTAACGATGAAATCAGTTAACGATGAAATCAGTTAAATGAAGATGAAAAATCAGTTAACGATGAAATCAGTTAACGATGAAATCAGTTAACGATGAAATCAGTTAAATGAAGATGAAATCAGTTAACGATGAAATCAGTTAACGATGAAATCAGTTAAATGAAGATGAAATCAGTTAACGATGAAATCAGTTAACGATGAAATCAGTTACGATGAAATCAGTAATGAAATGAAATCAGTTAACGATGAAATCAATTAACGATGAAATCAGTTAACGATGAAATCAGTTAAATGAAGATGAAATCAGTTAACGATGAAATCAGTTAACGATGAAATCAGTTAACGATGAAATCAGTTAAAGAGATGAAATCAGTTAACGATGAAATCAGTTAAATGAAGAATGAAAATGAAATCAGTTAACGATGAAATCAATTAACGATGAAATCAGTTAACGATGAAATCAATTAAATGAAGATGAAATCAGTTAACGATGAAATCAGTTAAATAAGATGAAATCAGTTAACGATGAAATCAGTTAACGATGAAATCAGTTAAATGAAGATGAAATCAGTTAACGATGAAATCAGTTAAATGAAGAATTAAAGATGAAATCAGTTAAATGAAGATGAAATCAGTTAACGATGAAATCAGTTAACGATGAAATCAGTTAACGATGAAATCAGTTAAATGAAGATGAAATCAGTTAACGATGAAATCAGTTAACGAATGAAATCAGTTAAATGAAGATGAAATCAGTTAACGATGAAATCAGTTAACGATGAAATCAGTTAACAGATGAAATCAGTTAAATGAAGATGAAATCAGTTAACGATGAAATCAGTTAACGATGAAATCAGTTAACGATGAAATCAGTTAAATGAAGATGAAATCAGTTAAAGATGAAATCAGTTAACGATGAAATCAGTTAACGATGAAATCAGTTAAATGAAGATGAAATCAGTTAACGATGAAATCAGTTAACGATGAAATCAATTAACATGAAATCAGTTAAATGAAGATGAAATCAGTTAACGATGAAATCAGTTAACGATGAAATCAGTTAAATGAAGAATGAAGATGAAATCAGTTAACGATGAAATCAATTAAACGATGAAATCAGTTAACGATGAAATCAGTTAAATGAAGATGAAATCAGTTAACGATGAAATCAGTTAACGATGAAATCAGTTAAATGAAGAATGAAAATGAAATCAGTTAACGATGAAATCAGTTAACGATGAAATCAGTTAACGATGAAATCAGTTAAATGAAGATGAAATCAGTTAACGATGAAATCAGTTAACGATGAAATCAGTTAAATGAAGATGAAATCAGTTAACGATGAAATCAGTTAACGATGAAATCAGTTAACGATGAAATCAGTTAAATGAAGATGAAATCAGTTAACGATGAAATCAGTTAACGATGAAATCAGTTAACGATGAAATCAATTAAATGAAGATGAAATCAGTTAACGATGAAATCAGTTAACGATGAAATCAGTTAACGATGAAATCAATTAACGATGAAATCAGTTAACGATGAAATCAGTTAAATGAACATGTAAATGAATCAGTTAAATGAAGATGAAATCAGTTAACGATGAAATCAGTTAACGATGAAATCAGTTAACGATGAAATCAATTAACGATGAAATCAGTTAAATGAAGATGAAATCAGTTAACGATGAAATCAGTTAAAGATGAAATCAGTTAAATGAAGAATGAAGATGAAATCAGTTAACGATGAAATCAGTTAAATGAAGATGAAATCAGTTAACGATGAAATCAGTTAACGATGAAATCAGTTAACGATGAAATCAGTTAAATGAAGATGAAATCAGTTAACGATGAAAATCAGTTAAATAAAAGAATAGATGAAATCAGTAACGATGAAATCATTTAACGATGAAATCAGTTAACGATGAAATCAGTTAAATGAAGATGAAATCAGTTAACGATGAAATCAGTTAACGATGAAATCAGTTAAATAGAATGAAAATGAAATCAGTTAACGATGAAATCAGTTAACGATGAAATCAGTTAACGATGAAATCAGTTAAATGAAGATGAAATCAGTTAACGATGAAATCAGTTAACGATGAAATCAGTTAAATGAAGATGAAATCAGTTAACGATGAAATCAGTTAACGATGAAATCAGTTAACGATGAAATCAGTTAACGATGAAATCAGTTAACGATGAAATCAGTTAAATGAAGATGAAATCAGTTAACGATGAAATCAGTTAACGATGAAATCAGTTAACGATGAAATCAATTAAATGAAGATGAAAATCAGTTAACGATGAAATCAGTTAAATGAAGATGAAATGAAATCAGTTAAATGAAGATGAAATCAGTTAACGATGAAATCAGTTAACGATGAAATCAGTTAAATGAAGATGAAATCAGTTAACGATGAAATCAGTTAACGATGAAATCATGTTAACGATGAAATCAGT
>NW_027211771.1:70000-72076 GCF_022749685.1 Semicossyphus pulcher | reverse complement strand
ACAAGGGGCACGGAGAGAGAGGGAAAAAAAAAAAAAAATAACAATCATTTTTTTTTTTTTTTTTTTTTTTTTTAAATAGAACATCATGGTACCAGGGGCGCGAGATTCTGGGGGCTGCTGCTACTTGCTGTATCCCAGGGAGTGTGCTTAAGAGTGGGTCCGCAGGTTCGGGAGGTGGGCGGGGTGCCCAGAGGTGGGAGCTGGGTAAAAGGCACCAGGCAGGCACCAGGCTGAGGGGCAGGGTCAGGGCTCCAGGGACGTCCCCAGAAGAAGAAGAAAAAAAAAGGGCTGCGTGTTGAAATTTTTCAAAGTGTTTTGACGGGGAGAAGGGGGAAGCAGGGAACCTCCCCAGCCTCGCCTCCCTCGGTGTGATGCGCTTTTACCCGGCTCTGCAAGTGACCGTTTGCACAAAACCGGAAACCCACCTTTATGCAGCCTCTGCAGTGTAGTACCAGGGGCACGAAGAATTAAAGAAATAATAATAATACAAAAATAAATAAAATTAAAAAAAAAAAAAAAAAAAAATCATGGTACCAGGGGCGCGAGATTCTGGGGGCTGCTGCTACTTGCTGTATCCCAGGGAGTGTGCTTAAGAGTGGGTCCGCAGGTTCGGGAGGTGGGCAGGGTGCCGGGAGGTGGGTTAGGGGTTAGGAGATTGGCACCAGGCTGAGGGTTAGGGTTAGGGCCTGCTGGGTCAGCCTGGGGATCCAGGGCTTCTTCCTGGGTCTCCGGGGGGAGGAGAGGAGAGGAGAGGAGAGGAGAGGAGAGGAGAGGAGAGGAGAGGAGAGGAGAGAGGTCAGCCTGGGGATCCAGGGCCTCTTCCTGGGTCTCCGAGAAGAGGAGAGGAGAGGAGAGAAGAGAGGAGAGGTCAGCCTGGGGATCCAGGGTCTCATCGGTCTAATCCTGGGTCTCCGGGGGCTCATCCTGGGCCTAGGGTTAGGGTTGGCCTTGAGTCTGGGTCTCCAGGGGTTCAGCCTGGGTCCCCGGTGGGGTCAGCCCGGGTCTCTCCGGGGCCCAGGGTTAGGGTTAGGGTTAAGGTTAGGTCAGGGCCTCCAGGGGGTGAGGGCTGGGTCCTCAGGACCCAGCCTGGGTCTCCGGGGGGCTCATCCCGGGTCTCCCAGAGTCAGGGGACATGACTGCGTCGAATCAGTCAGATAGGAGTCCGAAACCGTTACCATGTGAGAGCTAGCGTATGCTGGCGGGTGTTTTGTGGCGAAATTTTCACCGCCAGTCCCCTGCAGGCCTGTGTACTGGGGCCACCGGACCCAGCCTGGGTCTCCGGGGGGCTCATCCCGGGTCTCCCAGAGTCAGGGGACATGACTGCGTCGAATCAGTCAGATAGGAGTCCGAAACCGTTACCATGTGAGAGCTAGCGTATGCTGGCGGGTGTTTTGTGGCGAAATTTTCACCGCCAGTCCCCTGCAGGCCTGTGTACTGGGGCCACCGGGCCAATGCCGAGGCCTCCGGGGGCCCAGCGTTAGGAGGGGGGAAGCAGGGAGCCTCCCCAGCCTCCCCCTTCTCCCTGTCGAAGAAAAGGCATCATGCTGAAATTTGTCAAAGTGTTTTGACGGGGAGAAGGGGGGGGGGGAGCTGGAAACTTTCCCAGCTTCCCCCTTCTCCCCGTCGAAAAAAAGCAGCATGCTGAAATTTGTCAAAGTGTTTTGACGGGGAGAAGGGGGGAAGCTGGAAACTTTCCCAGCTTCCCCCCTTCTCCCCGTCGAAAAAAAGTAGCATGCTGAAATTTTTCAAAGTGTTTTGACGGGGAGAAGGGGGGAAGCTGGAAACTTTCCCAGCTTCACCTTCCCTGGTGCGACGCGCTTTTACCGGGTTCTGCAAGCGACCTTTCGCACGAAATCGGAAACCCAGTTTTTCGCCGCGCCTGCTCTTCCTCCAGAGTAGTACCGGGGGCGCTGAGGGGAAGGGGGAGGCAGGGAGCCTCCCCAGCTTCCCCCCTTCTCCCCGTCGAAAAACAAGCAGCATGCTGAAATTTGTCAAAGTGTTTTGACGGGGAGAAGGGGAGAAGCTGGGAACTTTCCCAGCTTCACCTTCCCTGGTGCGACGCGCTTTTACCCGGCT